>NW_022265916.1:127500-130000 GCF_002021735.2 Oncorhynchus kisutch
TGTAATCTCTGAACGATGGGAGGCTATACAGTCCTTCATGTACCTCCAATACCCGAGCACACTGTAATCTCTGAACGATGGGAGGCTATACAGTCCTTCATGTACCTCCAATACCCGATCACACTGTAATCTCTGAACGATGGGAGGCTATACAGTCCTTCATGTACCTCCAATACCCGATCACACTGTAATCTCTGAACGATGGGAGCCTATACAGTCCTTCATGTACCTCCAATACCCGATCACACTGTAATCTCTGAACGATGGGAGGCTATACAGTCCTTCATGTACCTCCAATACCGATCACACTGTAATCTCTGAACGATGGGAGGCTATACAGTCCTTCATGTACCTCCAATACCCGATCACACTGTAATCTCTGAACGATGGGAGGCTATACAGTCCTTCATGTACCTCCAATACCCGATCACACTGTAATCTCTGAACGATGGGAGGCTATACAGTCCTTCATGTACCTCCAATACCCGATCACACTGTAATCTCTGAACGATGGGAGGCTATACAGTCCTTCATGTACTTCCAATACCCGATCACACTGTAATCTCTGAACGATGGGAGGCTATACAGTCCTTCATGTACCTCCAATACCCGATCACACTGTAATCTCTGAACGATGGGAGGCTATACAGTCCTTCATGTACCTCCAATACCCGATCACACTGTAATCTCTGAACGATGGGAGGCTATACAGTCCTTCATGTACCTCCAATACCCGATCACACTGTAATCTCTGAACGATGGGAGGCTATACAGTCCTTCATGTACCTCCAATACCCGATCACACTGTAATCTCTGAACGATGGGAGCCTATACAGTCCTTCATGTACCTCCAATACCCGATCACACTGTAATCTCTGAACGATGGGAGGCTATACAGTCCTTCATGTACCTCCAATACCCGATCACACTGTAATCTCTGAACGATGGGAGCCTATACAGTCCTTCATGTACCTCCAATACCCGATCACACTGTAATCTCTGAACGATGGGAGGCTATACAGTCCTTCATGTACCTCCAATACCCGATCACACTGTAATCTCTGAACGATGGGAGCCTATACAGTCCTTCATGTACCTCCAATACCCGATCACACTGTAATCTCTGAACGATGGGAGGCTATACAGTCCTTCATGTACCTCCAATACCCGATCACACTGTAATCTCTGAACGATGGGAGGCTATACAGTCCTTCATGTACCTCCAATACCCGATCACACTGTAATCTCTGAACGATGGGAGCCTATACAGTCCTTCATGTACCTCCAATATCCGATCACACTGTAATCTCTGAACGATGGGAGCCTATACAGTCCTTCATGTACCTCCAATACCCGATCACACTGTAATCTCTGAACGATGGGAGCCTATACAGTCCTTCATGTACCTCCAATACCCGATCACACTGTAATCTCTGAACAATGGGAGGCTATACAGTCCTTCATGTACCTCCAATACCCGATCACACTGTAATCTCTGAACGATGGGAGGCTATACAGTCCTTCATGTACCTCCAATACCCGATCACACTGTAATCTCTGAACGATGGGAGCCTATACAGTCCTTCATGTACCTCCAATACCCGATCACACTGTAATCTCTGAACGATGGGAGCCTATACAGTCCTTCATGTACCTCCAATACCCGATCACACTGTAATCTCTGAACGATGGGAGCCTATACAGTCCTTCATGTACCTCCAATACCCGATCACTCTGTCTTCATGTGTGATAGAACAGGTGCCTCACTATGGAATATTGTATGAATGGGAGGCGAAATGACACTGCTTTACATACAGTACCAGTCAAACGTATATGACTGGAATGAGTAGGTGTGTCCATACTGTCTAAACTGACTGGGACTATAGATACATGACTGGAATGAGTAGGTGTGTCCATACTGTCTAAACTGACTGGGACTATAGATACATGACTGGAATGAGTAGGTGTGTCTGAACTGACTAAACTGACTGGGACTATAGAGACATGACTGGAATGAGTAGGTGTGTCCATACTGTCTAAACTGACTGGGACTATAGATACATGACTGGAATGAGTAGGTGTGTCTGAACTGACTAAACTGACTGGGACTATAGAGACATGACTGGAATGAGTAGGTGTGTCCATACTGTCTAAACTGACTGGGACTATAGATACATGACTGGAATGAGTAGGTGTGTCCATACTGTCTAAACTGACTGGGACTATAGATACATGACTGGAATGAGTAGGTGTGTCCATACTGTCTGAACTGACTGGGACTATAGATACATGACTGGAATGAGTAGGTGTGTCCATACTGTCTAAACTGACTGGGACTATAGATACATGACTGGAATGAGTAGGTGTGTCCATACTGTCTGAACTGACTGGGACTATAGATACATGACTGGAATGAGTAGGTGTGTCCATACTGTCTAAACTGACTGGGACTATAGATACATGACTGGAATGAGTAGGTGTGTCCATACTGTCTAAACTG
>NW_022265916.1:135000-137500 GCF_002021735.2 Oncorhynchus kisutch
GGTGACTATATCTATAATATCTCTACTACCTAACCCTGAGGGTGACTATATCTATAATATCTCTACTACCTAACCCTGAGGGTGACTATATCTATAATATCTCTACTACCTAACCCTGAGGGTGACTATCTCTATAATATCTCTACTACCTAACCCTGAGGGTGACTATGTCTATAATATCTCTACTACCTAACCCTGAGGGTGACTATATCTATAGTATCTCTAGTACCTATCCCTAAGGGTGACTATATCTCTAGTACCTAACCCTGAGGGTGACTATATCTATAATATCTCTACTACCTAACCCTGAGGGTGACTATATCTCTAGTACCTAACCCTGAGGGTGACTATATCTATAATATATCTACTACCTAACCCTGAGGGTGACTATATCGATAATATCTCTACTACCTAACCCTGAGACTGACTATATCTATAATATCTCTACTACCTAACCCTGAGGGTGACTATATCTATAATATCTCTACTACCTAACCCTGAGGGTGACTATATCTATAATAGATCTACTACCTAACCCTGAGGGTGACTATATCTATAATATCTCTACTACCTAACCCTGAGGGTGACTATATCTATAATAGATCTACTACCTAACCCTGAGGGTGACTATATCTATAATATCTCTACTACCTAACCCTGAGGGTGACTATATCTATAATAGATCTACTACCTAACCCTGAGGGTGACTATATCTATAATATCTCTACTACCTAACCCTGAGGGTGACTATATCTATAATAGATCTACTCAGGTGTCTGGCTACCAAACAGATTAGAAAATGCTCTGTCTTCTGGTATATAATGGGCTATGCTGCGACAAATACACAACCTCCACCCCCTCCCTCTCCTCACCACCACCCCTCCCCCACCCTCTCCTCCCCCTCCTCACCCCAGCCGATACACAGGTAGATGTTGAAGTAGTTTCTCTCAGTGAACACGGTGATGACCAGCAGGTTGTGGAGGTAGATGCCTTCCACCAGCAGCCAATAGCTGTTAGCCATGATACTGTACTGCATCATCACCACGGCGATACGACACCCCACCGCCGTCTACAGGACACAACACACACAAAATAAAATGTTTCAAGACCTAACAAAGCCCTTATAATCCTCCAGTATGGCTAAACAATGCTTCAGATATCAAGCCCTTATAATCCTCCAGTATGGCTAAACAATGCTTCAGAGATCAAGCCCTTATAATCCTCCAGTATGGCTAAACAATGCTTCAGAGATCAAGCCCTTATAATCCTCCAGTATGGCTAAACAATGCTTCAGAGATCAAACCCTTATAATCCTCCAGTATGGCTAAACAATGCTTCAGAGATCAAACCCTTATAATCCTCCAGTATGGCTAAACAATGCTTCAGAGATCAAACCCTTATAATCCTCCAGTATGGCTAAACAATGCTTCAGAGATCAAACCCTTATAATCCTCCAGTATGGCTAAACAATGCTTCAGAGATCAAACCCTTATAATCCTGGTAAACTCAACACTCCCACCTCATTGTTGACTGGACTCTTTACCTCACCCTGGTCAACCCAACACACCCACCTTGTTGTTAACCTGCCACTTTACCTCACCCTGGTCAACTCAACACACCCACCTTGTTGTTGACTGGCCACTTTACCTCACCCTGGTCAACACAACACACCCACCTTGATGTTAACCTGCTACTTTACCTCTCCCTGGTCAACTCAATCCAACACAACACTCCCACCTCATTGTTGACTGGCCACTTTACCTCACCCTGGTCAACACAACACACCCACCTTGATGTTAACCTGCCACTTTACCTCACCCTGGTCAACCCAACCCAACACAACACTCCAACCTTGTTGTTGACTGGCCACTTTACCTCACCCTGGTCAACACAACACACCCACCTTGATGTTAACCTGCCACTTTACCTCACCCTGGTCAACCCAACCCAACACAACACTCCAACCTTGTTGTTGACTGGCCCCTTTACCTCACCCTGGTCAACTCAACCCAACACACCCACATCGTTGTTGACCTGCCACTTTACCTCACCCTGGTCAACCCAACCCAACACTCCCACCTTGTTGTTGACTGGCCACTTTACCTCACCCTGGTCAACTCAACACACCCACCTCGTTGTTGACCTGCCACTTTACCTCACCCTGGTCAACCCAACCCAACACACCCACCTTGTTGACTGGCCACTTTACCTCACCCTGGTCAACCCAACACACCCACCTCGTTGTTGACTGGCCCCTTTACCTCACCCTGGTCAACCCAACACACCCACCTCGTTGTTGACTGGCCACTTCACCTCACCCTGGTCAACCCAACACACCCACCTCGTTGTTGACTGGCCCCTTTACCTCACCCTGGTCAACCCAACACACCCACCTCGTTGTTGACTGGCCCCTTTACCTCACCCTGGTCAACTCAACACATCCACCTTGTTGTTGACTGGCCCCTTTACCTCACCCTGGTCAACCCAACACACCCACCTC
>NW_022265916.1:142500-147500 GCF_002021735.2 Oncorhynchus kisutch
CCCATAATGACATCACACTACCCCATAATGACATCACACTACCCCATAATGACATCACACTACCCATAATGACATCACAATACCCCATAATGACATCACACTACCCCATAATGACATCACAATACCCCATAATGACATCACACTACCCCATAATGACATCACACTACCCATAATGACATCACACTACCCCATAATGACATCACAATACCCCATAATGACATCACAATACCCCATAATGACAACGCAATACCCCATAATGACAACGCAATACCCCATAATGACATCACACTACCCCATAATGACAACGCAATACCCCATAATGACAACGCAATACCCCATAATGACAACGCAATACCCCATAATGACATCACAATACCCCATAATGACATCACAATACCCCATAATGACAACGCAATACCCCATAATGACAACGCAATACCCCATAATGACATCACAATACCCCATAATGACATCACAATACCCCATAATGACAACGCAATACCCCATAATGACAACGCAATACCCCATAATGACATCACACTACCCCATAATGACATCACACTACCCATAATGACATCACACTACCCCATAATGACATCACAATACCCCATAATGACATCACACTACCCCATAATGACATCACAATACCCCATAATGACATCACAATACCCCATAATGACATCACACTACCCCATAATGACATCACAATACCCCATAATGACATCACACTACCCCATAATGACATCACACTACCCCATAATGACATCACACTACCCCATAATGACATCACAATACCCCATAATGACATCACACTACCCCATAATGACATCACAATACCCCATAATGACATCACACTACCCCATAATGACATCACACTACCCCATAATGACATCACAATACCAATGACAAAGCAAAAACAGGTTTTTAGAATTTCTTGCAAATGTATTAAAGATATACAACAGAAATGTGACATTTACATTTACAAGTATTCAGACCCTTTGCTATGACACTCCAAATTGATGTGCATCCTGTTTCCATTGATTGGAGTCCACCTGTTGTAAATTCAATTGATTGGACATGATTTAGAAAGGCACACACCTGTCTATATAAGGTTCCACAGTTGACAGTGCATGTCAGAGCAAAAACCAAGCCATGAGGTCAAAGGAGTTATCCATGGAGCTCCAAGACAGGATTGTGTCGAAGCACAGATCTGGGGAAGGGTACCAAGAAAATGTCTGCAGCATTGAAGGTCCCCAAGAACACAGTGGCCTCCTTCATTCTTAAATGGAAGAAGTTTGGAACCACCAAGACTCTTCCTAGAGCTGGCTGCCCGGCCTTGGACAGGGAGGTGACCAAGAGCCCAATGGTACTCTGATAGAGCTTCAGAGTTCCTCTGTGGAGATGGGAGAAACTTCCAGAAGGACAACCATCACTGTAGCACTCCATCAATCAGGCCTTTATGGTAGAGTGGCCAGATGGAAGCCACTCCTCAGTGAAAGGCACATGAAGCCCACTTGGAGTTTGTCAAAAGGTACCTAAAGGACTCTTAGACCGTGAGAAACAAGATTTTATGGTCTGATGAAACCAAGATTGAACTATTTGGCCTGAATGCAAAGTGTCACATCTAGAGAAAACCTGGTATCATCCCTATGGTGAAGCATGGTGGTGGCAGCATCTGCCTGTGGGGATGTTTTTCAGTGGCAAAAAGTCAGACACTAGTCAGGATCGAAGGAAAGATGAACAGAACAGGCCCTCAGACTGGTCGAAGGTTCACCTTCCAACAGGACAACAACCCTAAGAACACAGCCAAGACAACGCAGAATGTCCTTGAGTGGCCCAGACAGAGCCCTGATTTGAACCTGATTGAACATCTCTGGAGAAACCTGAAAATAGCTGTGTAGCGACGCTCCCCATCCATCCTGACAGGAGCTTGAGAGGATCTGCAGAGAAGAATTGGAGAAACTCCCCAAATACAGGTGTGCCAAACATGTGGCGTCATACCTTGTAACATCGTCTTTTCAGTTCACTATGCCTAGCGACTGGAACGAGCTACAACAAACACTCAACCTGGACAGTTTTTATCTCAATCTCTTCATTCAAAGACTCAATCATGGACACTCTTACTGACAGTTATGGGGTACTGTGTGTAGATTGATGAGGGGAAAAAACTATTGAATCCATTTTAGAATAAGACTGTAACGTCGGAAAATGTGGATAAATGTAAGGGGTCTGAATACCTTCTGAATGGTCTGTACATTTAGCCTACACACCTCAGTACACTCACACTGATGAAAAACATGAATCAATTCTATACATCCTTTTAGCCTACACACCTCAGTACACTCACACTGATGAAAAACATGAATCAATTCTATACACCCTTCCCATCATGTCTATATGATGATATTTTATCCACAGCATTTTCCGAGCCTCACTCACAAGAGACACATCATTTTCACCTGAGCAGGATCATTAGCATCACACTCGCTCGTGTTCTTCTGGGGAACCCAGTGGCCGTCCGCGTCACACTCCCTGTACAACCGAACCATGCTGGACTGGAACAGACACACATTACAGGTAGACTGTCATTCACTGACCCAAGCAGACTACCTATCACGCTACCTATCACACTCCCTGTACACCGAACCATGCTGGACTGGAACAGACACACATTACAGGTAGATTGTCATTCACTGACCCAAGCAGACTTGTTACCCTTTCTCACTACCTATCACTCTAACTTGACAGAAGTTTCAGATATTTGACGTGAGTTTGGTATTTATTGAACGTGATATAGAAGCTATTCACCAATCAACAAACCAATCAATTCATCAATCAACCAACCAATCAGCATCAACCTTCACCTTTGTGGTGCCAGGGCAGGTACCAGGGACAGGACACACTGACAGTAGTGTTGGCGAGTCCATCGGGCCAGCATGCATACATGTCAAAGGTCCTGTTACACACAACACCTACAGGAAACAGTTACAGAACATCTCTTTATCTGGGGAAACAATTACTGTTGATCGTAACACATCCTGTCCAATCAGATCTGTGACGGGGAGGGAATATCTTCCTGGAATGAAGGATAGACATGTTTATTTAAAATGTTTATTTGACCTTTATTTAACCAGGCAAGTCAGTTAAGAACAAATTCTTATTTTCAATGACGGCCAAGGAACAGTGGGTTAACTGCCTGTTCAGGGGCAGAACGACAGATTTGTACCTTGTCAGCTCGGGGGTTTGAACTTGCAACCTTCCGGTTACTAGTCCAACGCTCTAACCACTAGGCTACCCTGTATCTACTGCCACAGCCGACCCTCACCGGGAGAGCAGAACGGAGGACCTTCATCTTCCCATAATGCACGGTGCTACACAGTGTTTATGGTGTGAGTGTGCGTGCAGGCGTGTGCGCGTGTTTCTCACCAGTGAGCGGCGGTTCTCTGCTGTGATTGCGGCTACACTCCTCCGTGTACATCACCCATCTCTGCATCAACGCCTTTAATGGCTTAGCTGGGGACACCTGGGGGACACACAGACAGAAAACAGATAGCTGGGGACACCTGGGGGACAGACAGACAGTAAACAGATAGCCAGGGACACCTGGGGGACAGACAGACAGACAGAAAACAGATAGACAGGGACACCTGGGAGACAGACAGTAATAAACAGATAGCCAGGGACACCTGGGGGACAGAGAGACAGTTAACAGATAGCTGGGGACACCTGGGGGACAGACAGACAGACAACAGATAGACAGGGACACCTGGGAGACAGACAGAAAACAGATAGACAGGGACACCTGGGAGACAGACAGAAAACAGATAGACAGGGACACCTGGGAGACAGACAGAAAACAGATAGACAGGGACACCTGGGAGACAGACAGTAATAAACAGATAGCCAGGGACACCTGGGAGACAGACAGTAAACAGATAGCCAGGGACACCTGGGGGACAGACAGACAGACAGAAAACAGATAGCCAGGGACACCTGGGGGACAGACAGACAGACAGAAAACAGATAGACAGGGACACCTGGGAGACAGACAGACAGACAGACAACAGATAGCCAGGGACACCTGGGGGACAGACAGACAGTAAACAGATAGGCAGAGAGACAGACAGGCAGAGAGACAGAGACAGACAGGCAGAGAGATGGAGAGACAGACAAGCAGAGAGACAGACAGGCAGAGAGACAGAGAGACAGACAGGCAGAGAGATGGAGAGACAGACAGGCAGAGAGGCAGACAGGCAGAGAGACGGAGAGACAGACAGGCAGAGAGACAGACAGGCAGAGAGATGGAGAGATATACAGGCAGAGAGACAGACAGGCAGAGAGACAGATAGGCAGAGAGACAGACAGGCAGAGAGATGGAGAGATAGACAGGCAGAGAGACAGACAGGCAGAGAGACGGAGAGACAGACAGGCAGAGAGACAGACAGGCAGAGAGATGGAGGGACAGACAAGCAGAGAGACAGATAGGCAGAGAGACAGACAGAGAGACTGATAGGCAGAGAGACAGGCAGAGAGACTGATAGGCAGAGAGATATACAGGCAGGGAGACAGATAGGCAGAGAGACAGATAGGCAGAGAGATATACAGGCAGGGAGACAGATATGCAGAGAGACAGATAGGCAGAGAGATATACAGGCAGAGAGACAGATAGGCAGAGAGACAGATAGGCAGAGAGATATACAAGCAGGGAGACAGATAGGCAGAAAGACAGATAGGCAGAGAGATATACAGGCAGCGAGACAGATAGGCAGAGAGACAGATAGGCAGAGAGATATACAAGCAGGGAGACAGATAGGCAGAGAGACAGACAGAGAGACAGAAAGTGTTGAGACTACATCACTGTCTGCCACTTAGGGCCCGTTCTCAGAGGGTCATTCTACCATGTAAAAACACACGTGTGTCACTCCCCAACACTAAACACCAGTCACTTACAGGCCTGGGGTGGCTGGCTTCCCATGTCTGAATGTTTCCCTACAGAGGGA
>NW_022265916.1:153049-155549 GCF_002021735.2 Oncorhynchus kisutch
GGGGAAAGAGGAGAGAGAGAGAGAGAGAAGAGAGAGAGAGAGAGAGAGAGAGAGAGAGAGAGAGAGGAGAGAGAGAGAGAAGAGAGAGACGAGAGAAGAGAGAGGAAGGGAGAAGAGAGAGAGAGAGTGAGAGAGAGAGAGTGGGGAAAAGAGGGAGAGAGAGAGAGGGGAAAGAGGAGAGAGAGAGGGGGGAAATAGGAGAGAGAGAGGGGAAAGAGGAGAGAAGAGTGAGAGAGAGAGAGGAGAGAGGGGAAAGAGGAGAGAGAGACTCTTAGTGTAATGAGACATCCTCATCCTCCTTACACTAAAACACTGCAAACCCACAACCCCACACCTACACAATCCCACAACCCCACACCTCCACACCGCCACAACCTCACACCTCCAAAAGAACCCATGACGTGCCACCACAACCTCCACACAACAACACAGTACAATACACACTCCAGCACCACATTACACAGTACACAACAATACAATACATGCTCCAGCACCACATTACACAGTACACAACAACACAGTACAATACACACTCCAGCACCACATTACACAGTACAATACACACTCCAGCACCACATTACACAGTACACAACAACAAGGTACAATACACCTCCCAGCACCACATTACACAGTACACAACAACACAATACAATCCATTACAACAGTACATCATACCCCTCCTCTACAGTCACACAGACAGCCACCCTGAGCCCCCATTACCACAGTACATAATACCCCTCCTCTCCAGTCATACAGACAGCCCCCCTGAGCCCCCATTACAACAGTACATAATACCCCTCCTCTACAGTCACACAGACAGCCCCCCTGAGCCCCCATTACAACAGTACATAATACCCCTCCTCTACAGTCACACAGACAGCCCCCCCTGAGCCCCCATTACAACAGTACATAATACCCCTCCTCTACAGTCACACAGACAGCCCCCCTGAGCCCCCATTACAACAGTACATAATACCCCTCCTCTACAGTCACACAGACAGCCCCCCTGAGCCCCCATTACAACAGTACATAATACCCCTCCTCTACAGTCACACAGACAGCCCCCCTGAGCCCCCATTACCACAGTACATAATACCCCTCCTCTCCAGTCATACAGACAGCCCCCCTGAGCCCCCATTACAACAGTACATAATACCCCTCCTCTACAGTCACACAGACAGCCCCCCTGAGCCCCCATTACAACAGTACATCCTGCCCCTCCTCTACAGTCACACAGACAGCCCCCCTGAGCCCCCATTACCACAGTACATAATACCCCTCCTCTCCAGTCATACAGACAGCCCCCTGAGCCCCCAGACCTCCTGAAACATCTCCACAATGTTAATTATTTTATTACACTTAAATTGAACCCCAAGGCACACGAGAGAGAGAGAGGAAGAGAGACAGAGAGAGAGAGAGAGAGAGAGAGAGAGAGAGAGACAGAGTGAGAGAGAGAGAGAGAGAGAGAGAGAGAGAGAGAGAGAGAGAGAGAGAGAGAGAGAGCGAGGAGAGAGCGAGAGAGAGAGAGAGAGAGAGAGCTAGAGAGAGAGAGAGAGCGAGAGAGAGAGAGAGAGAGAGGAGAGAGGCAAGGCATGGAAGGAGAAATAGAGAAAAATACACTAAAGAGCAAGAGAGTTTACTGACTGTCGGTCTGTCCAAGCAAGAAGTTGGGGGAAGGTTTTAGGTTAGAGAGAGTCACGACACGACAGAGGCCAAAATGTTCCTGTTTGTCTCATTAGTCAGTCAGTCAGTCAGTCAGTAATGCATTCCTGTTTATCTCGTCAGTCAGTCAGTCAGTCAGTCAGTCAGTTAGTAATGCATTCCTGTTTATCTCATCAGTCAGTCAGTTAGTAATGCATTCCTGTTTATCTCATCAGTCAGTCAGTCAGTCAGTCAGTTAGTAATGCATTCCTGTTTATCTCATCAGTCAGTCAGTCAGTCAGTCAGTTAGTAATGCATTCCTGTTTATCTCATCAGTCAGTCAGTCAGTCAGTCAGTTAGTAATGCATTCCTGTTTATCTCATCAGTCAGTCAGTCAGTCAGTCAGTCAGTTAGTAATGCATTCCTGTTTATCTCATCAGTCAGTCAGTCAGTCAGTCAGTTAGTAATGCATTCCTGGTTGTCTCATTAGTCAGTCAGTCAGTCACTCAGTCAGTCAGTCAGTCAGTAATGCATTCCTGTTTATCTCATCAGTCAGTCAGTTAGTAATGCATTCCTGTTTATCTCGTCAGTCAGTCAGTCAGTCAGTCAGTCAGTCAGTCAGTAATGCATTCCTGTTTATCTCGTCAGTCAGTCAGTCAGTTAGTAATGCATTCCTGTTTATCTCATCAGTCAGTCAGTTAGTAATGCATTCCTGTTTATCTCATCAGTCAGTCAGTCAGTCAGTCAGGTTAGTAATGCATTCCTGTTTATCTCATCAGTCAGTCAGTCAGTCAGTCAGTTAGTAATGCATTCCTGGTTGTCTCATTAGTCAGTCAGTCAGTCACTCAGTCAGTCAGTC
>NW_022265916.1:160549-168049 GCF_002021735.2 Oncorhynchus kisutch
CTCTGAGATGGTGAAGTAGGAACGGTCTTAAGGAGAGTCCATTTATATTCTGGGGTGGTGAAGTAGGAACGGTCTTAAGGAGCGTCCATTTATATTCTGGGGTGGTGAAGTAGGAACGGTCTTAAGGAGCGTCCATTTATATTCTGGGGTGGTGAAGTAGGAACGGTCTTAAGCAGAGTCCATTTATATTCTGGGGTGGTGAAGTAGGAACGGTCTTAAGCAGAGTCCATTTATATTCTGAGATGGTGAAGTAGGGTCTGAACCCTCAGTTGATCCAGAAGCAAAAGCATGATTTCTAGGTTCTATAATATACAGTACTGACCTGACAAACATGATACTTCTTCATTCCCTATTTTAACATCCAGACAAACAAACAATAAAATCAGCTTTTCTTCTGATATGTCATCTACCACTCTGATGGCTAACAGACTGTTCTACTGTGGGATGGTGGCTATAGAGAGATACTGGCTATCCCACTCTGGCTAAAGCACTGGAGCACAGTCCACTGGAACACAGTCCACTGGAACACAGTCCACTAGAATACAGTCCACTAGAACACAGTCCACTAGAACACAGTCCACTAGAACACAGTCCACTGGATCACAGTCCACTAGAAAACAGTCCACTGGATCACAGTCCACTAGAACACAGTCCATGGGGTCACAGTCCACTGGAGCACAGTCCACTGGATCACAGTCCACTGGAGCACAGCCCACTGGATCACAGTCCACTGGAGCACAGTCCACTAGAACACAGTCCACTGGATCACAGTCCACTAGAACACAGTCCACTGGATCACAGTCCACTGGAGCACAGTCCACTGGAACACAGTCCACTGGAACACAGTCCACTGGAACACAGTCCACTAGAGCACAGTCCACTGGAAAACAGTCCACTAGAACACAGTCCACTGGAACACAGTCCACTAGAACACAGTCCACTGGAACACAGTCCACTGGAACACAGTCCACTGGAACACAGTCCACTATATCACAGTCCACTGGAACACAGTCCACTGGAACACAGTCCACTAGAGCACAGTCCACTGGAACACAGTCCACTGGAACACAGTCCACTAGAGCACAGTCCACTGGAACACAGTCCACTAGATCACAGTCCACTGGAACACAGTCCACTAGATCACAGTCCACTGGAACACAGTCCACTAGAGCACAGTCCACTGGAACACAGTCCACTGGAACACAGTCCACTAGAGCACAGTCCACTGGAACACAGTCCACTGGAACACAGTCCACTAGAACACAGTCCACTGGAACACAGTCCACTGGATCACAGTCCACTAGAACACAGTCCACTGGAACACAGTCCACTAGAACACAGTCCACTAGAACACAGTCCACTGGAACACAGTCCATTTCCATGTTAAAATTCCCTTATCAGCTCTCCAAATGACTTTCTCCCGGACCTCCGCCAGGCGAGATGCAGATTGTATCAGAGCCTTTAAAGTGCTACAGGACCAGCTGTAAATAGACCAAGCAGACATGGCTACAGGATGTGGTGATTCCATTGCAGCCTCAGTAGCCCCCTGAGCTGAGACATAGCACTATCTGAACCAACTCTGCTATACCAACACACACTCCCCAGTGCTGTATGGCCAGCAAGACTTACTGGAAGACAGAGACTGGTGCTCCTCAGTCACACACAGGGGAACACAGCACAGTGTTGAGTCATACACAAGGGAACACAGCACAGGGTTGAGTCACACACAAGGGAACACAGCACAGTGTTGAGTCACACACAAGGGAACACAGCACAGTGTTGAGTCACACACAAGGGAACACAGTAGTGATGAGTCACACACAAGGGAACACAGCACAGTGTTGAGTCACACACAAGGGAACACAGCACAGTGTTGAGTCACACACAAGGGAACACAGTAGTGATGAGTCACACACAAGGGAACACAGCACAGTGTTGAGTCACACACAAGGGAACACAGTAGTGATGAGTCACACACAAGGGAACACAGCACAGTGTTGAGTCACACACAAGGGAACACAGTAGTGATGAGTCCACACACAAGGGAACACAGCACAGTGTTGAGTCACACACAGGGGAACACAGCACAGTGTTGAGTCACACACAAGGGAACACAGTAGTGTTGAGTCACACACAAGGGAACACAGTAGTGTTGAGTCACACACAGGGAACACAGCACAGTGTTGAGTCACACACAAGGGAACACAGTAGTGTTGAGTCACACACAGGGAACACAGCACAGTGTTGAGTCAAACACAAGGGAACACAGCACAGTGTTGAGTCACACACAAGGGAACACAGCACAGTGTTGAGTCACACACAAGGGAACACCAGTAGTGTTGAGTCACACACAGGGAACACAGCACAGTGTTGAGTCACACACAAGGGAACACAGCACAGTGTTGAGTCATACACAGGGAACCCAGCACAGCGTTGAGTCAAACAGGGAACACAGCACAGTGTTGAGTCACACACAAGGGAACACAGCACAGTGTTGAGTCACACACAAGGGAACACAGTAGTGTTGAGTCACACACAGGGAACACAGCACAGTGTTGAGTCACACACAAGGGAACACAGTAGTGTTGAGTCACACACAGGAACACAGCACAGTGTTGAGTCAAACACAAGGGAACACAGCACAGTGTTGAGTCACACACAAGGGAACACAGTAGTGTTGAGTCACACACAGGGAACACAGCACAGTGTTGAAATGACAACAACAACTTAACATCTGATGTGAAACCTGATGGTTAATGAATACATGTGAAAGTCATGCATCTGATCTGATCATTCATTAATTCATTCTGATGAATCCCAATGGTTGTCCACTGTTAATCCCACGGCATAGCTGTGGAGTCTCACTCACACAATACGCACAGTAACCGTGTCAGTAGCAGGACAAACCCATCAGCACCATATTGAGAGAGGCACAGTACGGTAGCAGAGCTTACCAGAGAGTTGTATCAGACCAGACCACATGCCGTAGTGTAGTAGGGGGCAGCAGACAGGTGTCCGTGCAGCGTGAGCAGCATGAGCACATGAGGCTAACTGAGAGCATGGTGTTAACTCACCTAGCCACGGCTTGAGGCTAGAGAAACGTCAACTGCTCTACGAAGTCTCGCTGCACTCTGAAGACACGCACGCAGGCACAAACACACACATGCAGGCATTCACACACACACACACGCACACACACACACAACGCACACACGCACACACACTCTATTGAACAACCCACTTGTTGTATAATCAAAACCGACACACACATAACAATTGCATGGAAACAAGCAGGAAAGGCACTTGTCCATTTATATTGTATTGTGGACAAGTGGCTCTGGTCTAATTTTACAACATACTACCCTACCTAAAGCACTTTCTGTAACCACAGCACCAAGTAGGTACAAATGATTAACCACAGAGACACAGTGCTCGGTGTAAGCCTGTCCTTATAGAGAGAGAGACAGAGGGAGAGAGAAAAAGAGAGAGGGTGTGTGTGGTGTGTGTTGTGTGTGTGTGTGTGTGTGTGAGGGGAGATAGCAAAAGAGAGAGAGTGAGGAGAGAAGAGAGAGTGAGAGTGAGAGAGAAGTGAGAGAGAGAAGCGTGAGAAAGCAGAAAGAGCGGGAGAGGAGGAGAGAGAGAGAGAGAGAGAGAGAGAGGGAGAGAGAGAGAGAGGGAGAGAGAGAGGGGGAGAGAGGGAGCATGAGAGAAGAAGAGAGAGAGGAGGAGAGAGACGGGAGGGGAGAGAGAGAGGAGAGAGAGAGAGGGAAGAGAGAGCGAGAGATGAGAGAGAGAGGGAGAGAGAGCGAGAGAAGAGAGGAGAGAGAGGGAGAGAGAGAGAGAAGGGAGAGAGAGAGGGGGAGAGAGAGAGGGAAGCATGAAGAAGAGAGAGAGAGAGAGAGAGAGAGAGAGAGACAGAGAGAGAGGAGGAGAGGGAGAGAAGAGCGAGAGGGGGAGAGAGAGAGAGAGATGAGAGAGGAGAGAGAGAGAGAGAGAGAGAGAGGATGAGAGGAGAGAGAGAGAGAGAGAGAGAGAGAGAGGAGAGAGAGGGAGAGAGAGAGAGGGAGAGGGAGAGGGAGAGAGGGAGAGGGAGAGAGAGAGAGAGAGAGAGAGAGAGAGAGAGAGAGAGAGAGAGAGAGAGAGAGAGAGAGAGAGAGAGAGAGAGAGAGAGAGCAGGAGATTGAGACACCACTAAGGTCAGAGATTGCACAAACCTCCGGTTAGAGAAAAACAACCTGTCAAAACTCAGAAGCTACAGGACAGTGGTCTCAGTCAATCCGCCACAGAGGACAACTGTCCTGTAGCAGCTAAAGCACAGCAGCTGTATCCACCAGTTTTCCAGTAAGTTTAGTGTTCCTACTGCAGATATAAGACTAGACTCAAAGCATTCTCAAAATGTTTCTCTGATAACTGAGTAACGTTCTTCTAAGGGCGCGTTCACACATCCCTTTATGATCCAGATCCTGGAGCATTTGACACCCTGATCCGTACTATAAAACGTGTGTGAAACGCTAACGAACCCTGGCTGAGACTAATAGTGGACCTGTGTGAGTATCCGGGTCCAAGATCCGGAACCAGAGTACCAGGTGTTGTGACGCAGCAGTGTGAGGAACCAGAGTACCAGGTGTTGTGACGCAGCAGTGTGAGGAACCAGAGTACCAGGTGTTGTGACGCAGCAGTGTGAGGAACCAGAGTACCAGGTGTTGTGACGCAGCAGTGTGAGGAACCAGAGTACCAGGTGTTGTGACGCAGCAGTGTGAGGAACCAGAGTACCAGGTGTTGTGATGCAGCAGTGTGAGGAACCAGAGTACCAGGTGTTGTGATGCAGCAGTGTGAGGAACCAGAGTACAGGTGTTGTGACGCAGCAGTGTGAGGAACCAGAGTACCAGGTGTTGTGACGCAGCAGGTGTGAGGAACCAGAGTACCAGGTGTTGTGACGCAGCAGTGTGAGGAACCAGAGTACCAGGTGTTGTGATGCAGCAGTGTGAGGAACCAGAGTACCAGGTGTTGTGACGCAGCAGTGTGAGGAACCAGAGTACCAGGTGTTGTGACGCAGCAGTGTGAGGAACCAGAGTACCAGGTGTTGTGACGCAGCAGTGTGAGGAACCAGAGTACCAGGTGTTGTGATGCAGCAGTGTGAGGAACCAGAGTACCAGGTGTTGTGATGCAGCAGTGTGAGGAACCAGAGTACCAGGTGTTGTGACGCAGCAGTGTGAGGAACCAGAGTACCAGGTGTTGTGACGCAGCAGTGTGAGGAACCATAGTACCAGGTGTTGTGACGCAGCAGGTGTGAGGAACCAGAGTACCAGGTGTTGTGACGCAGCAGTGTGAGGAACCAGAGTACCAGGTGTTGTGAAGCAGCAGTGTGAGGAACCAGAGTACCAGGTGTTGTGACGCAGCAGTGTGAGGAACCAGAGTACCAGGTGTTGTGACGCAGCAGTGTGAGGAACCAGAGTACCAGGTGTTGTGACGCAGCAGTGTGAGGAACCAGAGTACCAGGTGTTGTGACGCAGCAGTGTGAGGAACCAGAGTACCAGGTGTTGTGACGCAGCAGTGTGAGGAACCAGAGTACCAGGTGTTGTGATGCAGCAGTGTGAGGAACCAGAGTACCAGGTGTTGTGACGCAGCAGTGTGAGGAACCAGAGTACCAGGTGTTGTGACGCAGCAGGTGTGAGGAACCAGAGTACCAGGTGTTGTGACGCAGCAGTGTGAGGAACCAGAGTACCAGGTGTTGTGACGCAGCAGGTGTGAGGAACCAGAGTACCAGGTGTTGTGACGCAGCAGTGTGAGGAACCAGAGTACCAGGTGTTGTGAAGCAGCAGTGTGAGGAACCAGAGTACCAGGTGTTGTGACGCAGCAGTGTGAGGAACCAGAGTACCAGGTGTTGTGACGCAGCAGTGTGAGGAACCAGAGTACCAGGTGTTGTGACGCAGCAGTGTGAGGAACCAGAGTACCAGGTGTTGTGACGCAGCAGTGTGAGGAACCAGAGTACCAGGTGTTGTGACGCAGCAGTGTGAGGAACCAGAGTACCAGGTGTTGTGATGCAGCAGTGTGAGGAACCAGAGTACCAGGTGTTGTGACGCAGCAGTGTGAGGAACCAGAGTACCAGGTGTTGTGACGCAGCAGGTGTGAGGAACCAGAGTACCAGGTGTTGTGACGCAGCAGTGTGAGGAACCAGAGTACCAGGTGTTGTGACGCAGCAGGTGTGAGGAACCAGAGTACCAGGTGTTGTGACGCAGCAGTGTGAGGAACCAGAGTACCAGGTGTTGTGATGCAGCAGTGTGAGGAACCAGAGTACCAGGTGTTGTGACGCAGCAGTGTGAGGAACCAGAGTACCAGGTGTTGTGACGCAGCAGTGTGAGGAACCAGAGTACCAGGTGTTGTGACGCAGCAGTGTGAGGAACCAGAGTACCAGGTGTTGTGATGCAGCAGTGTGAGGAACCAGAGTACCAGGTGTTGTGATGCAGCAGTGTGAGGAACCAGAGTACCAGGTGTTGTGATGCAGCAGTGTGAGGAACCAGAGTACCAGGTGTTGTGACGCAGCAGTGTGAGGAACCAGAGTACCAGGTGTTGTGACGCAGCAGTGTGAGGAACCAGAGTACCAGGTGTTGTGACGCAGCAGTGTGAGGAACCAGAGTACCAGGTGTTGTGACGCAGCAGTGTGAGGAACCAGAGTACCAGGTGTTGTGACGCAGCAGTGTGAGGAACCAGAGTACCAGGTGTTGTGATGCAGCAGTGTGAGGAACCAGAGTACCAGGTGTTGTGACGCAGCAGTGTGAGGAACCAGAGTACCAGGTGTTGTGACGCAGCAGGTGTGAGGAACCAGAGTACCAGGTGTTGTGACGCAGCAGTGTGAGGAACCAGAGTACCAGGTGTTGTGATGCAGCAGTGTGAGGAACCAGAGTACCAGGTGTTGTGACGCAGCAGTGTGAGGAACCAGAGTACCAGGTGTTGTGACGCAGCAGTGTGAGGAACCAGAGTACCAGGTGTTGTGACGCAGCAGTGTGAGGAACCAGAGTACCAGGTGTTGTGACGCAGCAGTGTGAGGAACCAGAGTACCAGGTGTTGTGACGCAGCAGTGTGAGGAACCAGAGTACCAGGTGTTGTGACGCAGCAGTGTGAGGTTACCAGGTTACTACAGAGTAAATACAGTTCATTATAGTGATAGTTGTACTTCTACATGAAGCTTGTTCACAACTGGCACAACAAAACAACGCTCCACGCGAGCTCTAGCCCAGTCCTAACCCCTGTCCTAACCCCAATCCTAACCCCTGTCCTAACCCCAGTCCTAACCCCAGTCCTAACCCCAGTCCTAACCCCTGTCCTAACCCCAGTCCTAACCCTTGTCCTAACCCCAGTCCTAACCCCAATCCTAACCCCTGTCCTAACCCCAATCCTAACCCCTGTCCCAACCCCAGTCCTAACCCCAGTCCTAACCCCAGTCCTAACCCCAGTCCCAGCCCCAGTCCTAACCCCTGTCCTAACCCCAGTCCTAACCCC
>NW_022265916.1:173049-175549 GCF_002021735.2 Oncorhynchus kisutch
TAGACACTAAATACCCCCCTTCACAGAGCAGAGGTAGACACTAAATACCCCCCTTCACAGAGCAGAGGTAGACACTCAACACTAAACACCCCCCTTCACAGAGCAGAGGTAGACACTAAATACCCCCCTTCACAGAGCAGAGGTAGACACTAAATATCCCCCTTCACAGAGCAGAGGTAGACACTAAATATCCCCCTTCACAGAGCAGAGGTAGACACTAAATATCCCCCTTCACAGAGCAGAGGTAGACACTAAATATCCCCCTTCACAGAGCAGAGGTAGACACTAAATATCCCCCTTCACAGAGCAGAGGTAGACACTAAATATCCCCCTTCACAGAGCAAAGCTTGACACTAAATACCCCCCTTCACAGAGCAGAGGTAGACACTAAATATCCCCCTTCACAGAGCAGAGGTAGACACTAAATATCCCCCTTCACAGAGCAGAGGTAGACACTAAATATCCCCCTTCACAGAGCAGAGGTAGACACTAAATATTCCCCTTCACAGAGCAGAGGTAGACACTAAATATCCCCCTTCACAGAGCAAAGGTAGACACTAAATATCCCCCTTCACAGAGCAGAGGTAGACACTAAATATCCCCCTTCACAGAGCAGAGGTAGACACTAAATATCCCCCTTCACAGAGCAAAGGTAGACACTAAATATCCCCCTTCACAGAGCAAAGGTAGACACTAAATATCCCCCTTCACAGAGCAGAGGTAGACACTAAATATCCCCCTTCACAGAGCAGAGGTAGACACTAAATATCCCCCTTCACAGAGCAAAGGTAGACACTAGTGTCTACCTCTGCTCTGTGAAGGGGATATTTAGTGTCTACCTTTGCTCTGTGAAGGGGGATATTTAGTGTCTACCTCTGCTTTGCTCTGTGATGTTGAGGTAGGCCCTCAACACCAACCATGAAGCATCCCCCTTCAAATAAACCCCTCCCTTTACGTGTTGTTTACCCTCTGCTCCGTGTCCAACCTTTTAACCTCTATCCGTCCCCTGATAGGCTCGTTTTAGACATTACTGCTCCTGATTGGATTAAATATAAAATGTGTTGGTAAAGGCTTGGGACACAGCCCTAATGGCACCCTATTCCCTATATAGTGCACTACTACTACAAGATCCTGGTCAAAAGTAGTGTACTATATAGGGAATAGGGCACCATTTGGGACGCATCCCTTAGCTTAGATGGAGGAGCGGAGTGCCGCGGGCTGCCAGGGACGTTACTGCTGTTTACAGGTGTTGTTGTTGTCCTCCCCCCCCCTGCTGATTTGACTGTTCATGTTGTGACTGTTAATGAGCTACTTAAACCATATTTAGATGTATTATTTTACACTAATGACTTGGCTTGTTAGGTGCTGTTTTATGTCGTTGGTGTGAAGTTTTGACCCCTAGAACAACAACGTGGTACGTTCCAACCCACAGGCATGTACCATGTACAGCTCTGCCCAGGAGGGGGTTTCAGGAGTCCTGTTTTCCCTGAATGTTGATATTGATGGGTTCCTGGTGGTAAGACCTGACCTAAGGTGTTAAAGTAGGAGGACTGACTGTCTGGCTGGCTGGCTGGCTGGCTGACTGACTGACTGTCTGACTGTCTGACTGGCTGACTGACTGACTGAGTGACTGTCTGACTGTAGTCCTGTCCACATTGTCCTAAACCCAGATTCACATTCTACTGCTGTATTTGAAGGTTACTACTTCTGTACTGTATATGAACATAATGTTTGAAATAGAACTGCTGAGCATTTTGATATGAATATTCATGAGTTCTGATGTCAGAAATCATCAGATGCTGAGATAACAGTATTGTGAACTGGGGTTGAACTGGGGGTGAACCTCAAATTCTCAAATATAAACTCAATAGAATAGGTCCATTTTAGATCAATTTGAAGGATTGAAATAATAACATCTTTGAAGGCAAAAAATGACATAATCGTTTGCTCTCTATCTCTCTCTCTCTTGCCCCCACCCTTCCTCCTCACCCCTCCACCCTTCACAAAGGGGCTGTTGTTAGTTAAAGAACCACAATGCCAACAGACTAAAGAGGATGGCTGAGTTCCATCTACATACCACTGAGAAGAGTTGGACCATGGAGCCAAGTTCTTCACTGAGGTTCTCAGAAGCCAGGTGCTTCACTAAGGTTCTCAGGTGAATTGTACCACGGAGCCAGGTTCTTCACTGAGGTTCTCAGGAGAGTTGGACCATTGAGCCAGGTTCTTCACTAAGGTTCTCAGGAGAGTTGGACCATGGAGCAATGTTCTTCACTGAGGTTCTCAGAAGCCAGGTGCTTCACTAAGGTTCTCAGGTGAATTGTACCACGGAGCCAGGTTCTTCACTGAGGTTCTCAGGAGAGTTGGACCATTGAGCCAGGTTCTTCACTAAGGTTCTCAGGAGAGTTGGACCATGGAGCCAGGTTCTTCACTGAGGTTGTCAGAAGAGTTAGACCATGGAGCCAGGTGGTTCACTGAGGTTCTCAGAAGAGTTGGACCTTGG
>NW_022265916.1:180549-181972 GCF_002021735.2 Oncorhynchus kisutch
TGATGGACTACTACTGTATGAGCCTCCTGACAAGCCTATTGGTGATGGACTGACTACTGTACCAGCTTTCTGACAAACCTATTGGTGATGGACTGACTACTGTACCAGCCTCCTGACAAGCCTATTGGTGACTGGACTGACTACTGTACCAGCCTCCTGACAAGCCTATTGGTGATGGACTGACTACTGTACCAGCTTTCTGACAAGCCTAGTGGTGGTGGGATGAACTACTGTACCAGCTTTCTGACAAGCCTATTGGTGGTGGACTGTCTACTGTACCAGCCTCCTGACAAGCCTATTGGTGATGGACTACTACTGTATGAGCCTCCTGACAAGCCTATTGGTGATGGACTTCTACTGTACCAGCCTCCTGACAAGCCAATTGGTGATGGACTACTACTGTACCAGCTCCTGACAAGCCTATTGGTGATGTACTGACTACTGTACCAGCCTCCTACAAGCCTATTGGTGGTGGACTGACTACTGTACCAGCTCCTGACAAGCCTATTGGTGATGGACTGACTACTTACCAGCTTTCTGACAAGCCTATTCGTGGTGGACTGACTACTGTACCAGCCTCCTGACAAGCCTATTGGTGATGGACTGACTACTGTACCAGCCTCCTGACAAGCCTATTGGTGGTGGACTGACTACTGTACCAGCTCCTGACAAGCCTATTGGTGATGGACTGACTACTCTACCAGCCTCCTGACAAGCCTATTGGTGATGGACTGACTACTGTACCAGCCTCCTGACAAGCCTATTGGTGATGGATTGACTACTGTACCAGCCTCCTGACAAGCCTATTGGTGATGGACTGACTACTGTACCACCAGCCTCCTGACAAGCCTATTGGTGATGGGACTGACTACTGTACCAGTCCTGACAAGCTATTGGTGGTGGACTGACTACTGTACCAGCCTCCTGACAAGCCCTTGGTGATGGACTGACTACTCTGTACCAGCCTCCTGACAAGCCTATTGGTGATGGACTGACTACTGTACCAGCCTCCTGACAAGGCCTATTGGTGATGGACTGACTACTGTACCAGCCTCTGACAAGCCTATTGGTGATGGACTGACTACTGTACCAGCTCCTGACAAGCCTATTGGTGATGGACTGACTACTGTACCAGCTTTCTGACAAGCCTATTGGTGGTGGACTGACTACTGTACCAGCTTTCTGACCAAGCCTATTGTTGGTGGTGGGACTGTCTACTGTACCCAGCCTCCTGACAAGCCTATTGGTGATGGACTACTACTGTATGAGCCTCCTGACAAGCCTATTGGTGATGGACTGACTACTGTACCAGCTTTCTGACAAACCTATTGGTGATGGACTGACTACTGTACCAGCCTCCTGACAAGCCTATTGGTGATGGACTGACTACTGTACCAGCCTCCTGACAAGCCTATTGGTGATG
>NW_022265916.1:182072-184572 GCF_002021735.2 Oncorhynchus kisutch
TATATAGGGAATAGGGCACATTTGGGACGCATCCTTAGCTTAGATGGAGGAGCGGCGGTGCCGCGGGCTGCCAGGGACGTTACTGTGTTTACAGGTGTTGTTTGTGTCCTCCCCCCCTGCTGATTTGACTGTTCATGTTGTGACTGTTAATGAGCTACTTAAACCATATTTAGATGTATTATTTTACACTAATGACTTGGTTGTTAGGTGCTGTTTTATGCGTTGGTGTGAAGTTTTGACCCTAGAACACAACGTGGTACGTTCCAACCACAGGCATGTACCATGTACAGCTCTGCCCAGGAGGGGGGTTTCAGGAGTCCTGTTTTTCCCTGAATGTTGATATTGATGGGTCCTGGTGGTAAGACCTGACCTAAGGTGTTAAAGTAGGAGGACTGACTGTCTGGGCTGGCTGGAGGCTGGCTGACTGGACTGACTGTCTGACTGTTGACTGCTGACTGACTGGGATCTGAGTGACTGTCTGACTGGTAGTCCTGTCCACATGTACCTAAACCCAGATTCACATTCTACTGCTGTATTTGAAGGTTACTACTTCTGTACTGTATATGAACATAATGTTTGAAATAGAACTGCTGAGCATTTTGATATGAATATTCATGAGTTCTGATGTCAGAAATCATCAGATGCTGAGATAACAGTATTGTGAACTGGGGTGAACTGGGGTGAACCTCAAATTCTCAAATATAAACTCAATAGAATAGGTCCATTTTAGATCAATTTGAAGGATTGAAATAATAACATCTTTGAAGGCAAAAAATGACATAATCGTTTGCTCTCTATCTCTCTCTCTCTTGCCCCCACCCTTCCTCCTCACCCCTCCACCCTTCACAAAGGGGCTGTTGTTAGTTAAAGAACCACAATGCCAACAGACTAAAGAGGATGGCTGAGTTCCATCTACATACCACTGAGAAGAGTTGGACCATGGAGCCAAGTTCTTCACTGAGGTTCTCAGAAGCCAGGTGCTTCACTAAGGTTCTCAGGTGAATTGTACCACGGAGCCAGGTTCTTCACTGAGGTTCTCAGGAGAGTTGGACCATTGAGCCAGGTTCTTCACTAAGGTTCTCAGGAGAGTTGGACCATGGAGCAATGTTCTTCACTGAGGTTCTCAGAAGCCAGGTGCTTCACTAAGGTTCTCAGGTGAATTGTACCACGGAGCCAGGTTCTTCACTGAGGTTCTCAGGAGAGTTGGACCATTGAGCCAGGTTCTTCACTAAGGTTCTCAGGAGAGTTGGACCATGGAGCCAGGTTCTTCACTGAGGTTGTCAGAAGAGTTAGACCATGGAGCCAGGTGGTTCACTGAGGTTCTCAGAAGAGTTGGACCTTGGAGCCAGGTGCTTCACTAAGGTTCTCAGATGAGTTGGACCACGGAGCCAGGTTCTCCACTAAGGTTCTCAGGAGAGTTGACCATGGAGCCAGGTTCTTCACTGAGGTTCTCAGGAGAGTTGACCATGGAGCCAGGTTCTTCACTAAGGTTCTCAGGAGAGTTGGACCATGGAGCCAGGTGCTTCACTAAGGGTCTCAGAAGAGTTGGACCATGGAGTCAGGTTCTTCACCAGGTTCTCAGAAGAGTTGGACCATGGAGCCAGTTCTTCACTGAGGTTCTCAGGTGAGTTGGACCATGGAGCCAGGTTCTTCACTAAGGTTCTCAGGTGAGTCGAACCATGGAGTCAGGTGCTTCACTAAGGTTCTTAGAAGAGTTGGACCATGGAGCCAGGTTCTTCACTGAGGTTCTCAGAAGCCAGGTTCTTCACTAAGGTTCTCAGATGAGTTGGACCACAGAGCCAGGTGCTTCACTAAGATTCTCAGGAGAGTTGGACCATGGAGCCAGGTTCTTCACTGCGGTTCTCAGGTGTGTTGGACCATGGAGCCAGGTTCTTCACTGAGGTTCTCAGAAGCCAGGTGCTTCACTAAGGTTCTCAGATGAGTTGGGCCACGGAGCCAGGTGCTTCACTAAGGTTCTCAGCAGAGTTGGACCATGGAGCCAGGTTCTTCACTGAGGTTGTCAGAAGAGTTGGACCATGGAGCCAGGTTCTTCACTGAGGTTCTCAGAAACCAGGTGCACTAAGGTTCTCAGGTGAGTTGGACCACGGAGCCAGGTGCTTCACTAAGGTTCTCAGATGAGTTGGGCCACGGAGCCAGGTGCTTCACTAAGGTTCTCAGCAGAGTTGGACCATGGAGCCAGGTTCTTCACTGAGGTTGTCAGAAGAGTTGGACCATGGAGCCAGGTTCTTCACTGAGGTTCTCAGAAACCAGGTGCACTGAGGTTCTCAGAAGAGTTGGACCTTGGAGCCGGGTGCTTTACTAAGGTTCTCAGAAGAGTTGAACCATGGAGACAGGTGCCTCACTGAGGTCCTCAGTGAGAGTCTATACACACACACGCACACACACACAGCAGAAACTCTTTAACCACTAAGGACACCAGGATCGCTCTATATCTGCCTCCCCAAGTTCTATAAAACCAGGATGATTATATAGTACCTGA
>NW_022265916.1:189572-202072 GCF_002021735.2 Oncorhynchus kisutch
GCCTATTGGTGGTGGACTGACTACTGTACCAGCTTTCTGACAAGCCTATTGGTGGTGGACTGTCTACTGTACCAGCCTCCTGACAAGCCTATTGGTGATGGACTACTACTGTATGAGCCTCCTGACAAGCCTATTGGTGATGGACTGACTACTGTACCAGCTTTCTGACAAACCTATTGGTGATGGACTGACTACTGTACCAGCCTCCTGACAAGCCTATTGGTGATGGACTGACTACTGTACCAGCCTCCTGACAAGCCTATTGGTGATGGACTGACTACTGTACCAGCTTTCTGACAAGCCTATTGGTGGTGGACTGACTACTGTACCAGCTTTCTGACAAGCCTATTGGTGGTGGACTGTCTACTGTACCAGCCTCCTGACAAGCCTATTGGTGATGGACTACTACTGTATGAGCCTCCTGACAAGCCTATTGGTGATGGACTGACTACTGTACCAGCTTTCTGACAAACCTATTGGTGATGGACTGACTACTGTACCAGCCTCCTGACAAGCCTATTGGTGATGGACTGACTACTGTACCAGCCTCCTGACAAGCCTATTGGTGATGACTTCGTTTTTTATACAGGTTACAGTCCAAGTCAGAGGTTCTTCACAAGCATATACAAATATCTTCACCAGCAGCGTACCACCCTGCATACCACTCCTGGCTTGCTTCTGATGCTAAGCAGGGTTGGTCCTGGTCAGTTCCTGGATGGGAGACCAGATGCTGTTGGAAGTGGTATTGGAAGGCCAGTAGGATGCACTCTTTCCTCTGGTCTAAAACAAAATGTATCCCAATGCCCCAGGGCAGTGATTGGGGACACTGCCCTGTGTAGGGTGCCGTCTTTCGGATGGGACGTTAAACGGGTGTCCTGACTCTCTGAGGTCATTAAATATCCCATGGCACTTATCGTAAGAGTAGGGGTGTTAACCCCCGTGTCCTGGGTAAATTCCCAATCTTGCCCTCAAACCATCACAGTCACCTAATAATCCCCAGTTTACAATTGACTCATTCATCCCCCTCCTCTCCCCTGTAACTATTCCCCAGGTCGTTGCTGTAAATGAGAACGTGTTCTCAGTCAACTTACCTGGTAAAATAACGGATCAATAAATAAATATCTTCACTGCTTCGACATGGACAAGCACTGGATTGTAGTTTTTGTCAGGATCCCTGTGAGCTAACATCGTAATGTTCAAAATGCTTTGGATTGTAGTTTTTGTCAGGATCCCTGTGAGCTAACATCGTAATGTTCAACATGCTTTGGATTGAAGCCACACAACAGGCTTTACACTCTATCAACTCTGCTATCGTACAGAACATCCTCCACAGCCAAAACACACACACACATACACACACACACATACACAGTACACACACACACACACACACACACACACACACACACACACACACACACACACACACACACACACACACACACACACACACACACACACACACACACACACACACACACACACACACACACACACACACACACACACACACACACACCTGCCAAAAGACAAACAAACACTCCCATGTTGAAGCGTCCCATTGTTGAAGAGGACCTTGCTAACCTCTGAAACCCCAATTCTCAACTTCCTCAATCTGTTCAACCCCTCTGTGTATGATGTTTATCTCTCACAGTTCCTCCGCTTCCATGGAACCCAGAACCCTGTGCCTCTGGCCGGGGAGAGGAGGCCTGGAACAGCTAGCTAACTGTGGAACCCAGAACCCAGAACCCAGAACCCCGTTCCTCTGGCAGCAGAGAGGTGGCCTGGAACAGCTAGCTAACCGTGGAACCCAGAACCCCGTGCCTCTGGCAGCGGAGAGGAGGCCTGGAACAGCTAGCTAACCGTGGAACCCAGAACCCCGTGCCTCTGGCAGCGGAGAGGAGGCCTGGAACAGCTAGCTAACCGTGGAACCCAGAACCCCGTGCCTCTGGCAGCGGAGAGGAGGCCTGGAACAGCTAGCTAACCGTGGAACCCAGAACCCCGTGCCTCTGGCAGCGAAGAGGAGGCCTGGAATAGCTAGCTAACTGTGGAACCCAGCACCCCGTGCCTTTGGCAGAGGAGAGGAGGCCTGGAACAGCTAGCTAAACGTGGGACCCAGAACCCCGTGCCTCTGGCAGCAGAGAGGAGGCCTGGAACAGCTAGCTAACCGTGGAGTCAAGTCAGTTAGAAAGCTTGTGTTTCCTGCCCATTCTGTTGAGTCACCGTATAGAGATCTACATGTGATGTTGCTGTGATGTTGCTCTCTGTTCTGCCGTGTGAAGGATCAGAGCTGAGTTCACCGGATGCTTGACAGTCACCCACCCTGGGATCCACACACCTGCAACATCATCTCTCTAACATGTGCTCTCTCTCTCTCTTTGGTTTGTGCCCAAATCACAGTCTGTTGTTTTTATAACACTGAGTTCTGTCCCTCACTCCTCAATACCTACACCTCCTCTGTTTAGACAGGCCCAGAGAGAAGCAGCTCACCTCCTCTGTTTAGACAGGCCCAGAGAGAAGCAGCTTCCCTCCTCTGTTTAGACAGGCCCAGAGAGAAGCAGCTCCCCTCCTCTGTTTAGACAGGCCCAGAGAGAAGCAGTCTCCCCTCCTCTGTTTAGACAGGCCCAGAGAGAAGCAGCTCACCTCCTCTGTTGACATTACATGACTTGGCTGATAGAAGCATCGTGACCATTACATGACTTGGCTGATAGAAGCATCGTGACCATTACATGACTTGGTACATAGAAGCATTGTGCCCATTACATGACTTGGCTGATAGAAGCATCGTGACCATTACATGACTTGGTACATAGAAGCATCGTGCCCATTACATGACTTGGCTCATTCTATGTAGTATTCTAGTGCTGTGGTATTGGAACACAGCCACTGTGAGTCATCAGGCCTATTGTCCATCCTCATTCACACATTAATTAATAGTTAGTGAGTGTTCCCTTGCAGCTCAGTTGGTAGAGCATGATGCTTGCACTGCCAGGGTTGTGGGTTTGATTCCCACGGGGGACCAGTATGAAAATATATGCTCTCACTACTGTAAATTGTTCTGCATAAGAGTATCTGCTAATTGACAAATGTAAAAATGTAATCCACAATGTGTGTCAATCTAGATCAGGGATGGGCAACTTTGATGAGGGGCCACATAAAGCCTGAAGTCATCATGAGGTACTGCAGCTCACGGTTATGTAAATCCATTTGAAAGTCTCTGAAAGAAGATAGGATAGGTAGAGAGTCAAGGAAAGAAGATAGGATAGGTAGAGAGTCAAGGAAAGAAGATAGGATAGGTAGAGTGTCAAGGAAAGAAGATAGGATAGGTAGAGTGTCAAGGAAAGAAGATAGGATAGGTAGAGTCAAGGAAAGAAGATAGGATAGGTAGAGTCAAGGAAAGAAGATAGGATAGGTAGAGTCAAGGAAAGAAGATAGGATAGGTAGAGTCAAGGAAAGAAGATAGGATAGGTAGAGTGTCAAGGAAAGAGGATAGGATAGGTAGAGTCAAGGAAAGAAGATAGGATAGGTAGAGTCAAGGAAAGAAGATAGGATAGGTAGAGTCAAGGAAAGAAGATAGGATAGGTAGAGTCAAGGAAAGAAGATAGGATAGGTAGAGTCAAGGAAAGAAGATAGGATAGGTAGAGTCAAGGAAGGAGGATAGGATAGGTAGAGTCAAGGAAAGAAGATAGGATAGGTAGAGTGTCAAGGAAAGAGGATAGGATAGGTAGAGTCAAGGAAAGAAGATAGGATAGGTAGAGTGTCAAGGAAAGAAGATAGGATAGGTAGAGTCAAGGAAAGAAGATAGGATAGGTAGAGTCAAGGAAAGAAGATAGGATAGGTAGAGTCAAGGAAGGAGGATAGGATAGGTAGAGTCAAGGAAAGAAGACAGGATAGGTAGAGTCAAGGAAGGAGGATAGGATAGGTAGAGTCAAGGAAAGAAGACAGGATAGGTAGAGTCAAGGAAGGAGTCCTAGGCCAGATCGTCACACTCTAAAGAATATAATCAGTTTTCATCTTCTCATTATGAATATAATCCATTTAAATTAAGTCTAACCCGAGACGAGTGGTTCAGGGCACCTTGTACCAACTCCTACACACTGACCCCTGAGGGGATATCTGGGTCTATAAGAGAAGACCTGAACCAGGCAACCCCATCCCAACCCCCCCCAACCCCTCCCAGTTCTAACACTGTCTGTCTGTGTGGTTCCAACACTCATCGTTGTGACATTTACACAAACTGCCATTTCCAAAACAGATGACGGAGAACACACACACACACACACACACACACACACACACACACACACACACACACACAGGGATGGTGTAAATGTGACTCTGGAGCATTGTTATGGGCCCTTTGTCAAACACAGGCTCTTTATTAATGCTCTGGAGAAGATGCCCTGGAGTCTGTTGTCATAAGGGGAAACTGAGGGTAAGTGTGCCCTCTATCACGGGTGCAAATAGAGTGTCTGTCTGACCCGCAGCATAAACCCATTGACCTTTATGTCCAGCTGCTGGACACTACCACACACTACATTGACTCATGATTTAATTAAAGAGATGTGTGCCTGCGAGAGTGTGTGTGTGTGTGTGTGTGCGCGCGTGCGTGCGTGCGCGTGTGTGTGTCTGTGTGTGTGTGTGTGTGAGTCCTCATACAGTGTAGCCCTTTCCACTCCTACCCATATAGGGGGTTGAACGTGGCAGATTTGGACACTGATAAGCACCTAAATTGGAACACAGTGGCTGTACAGTAACATGCTATACATGACGTCAGAGCTCAGTGTCTGTACAGTAACATGCTATACATGACGTCAGAGCTCAGTGTCTGTACAGTAACATGACATCAGAGCTCAGGGTTGGCCTGACTGTGAACACAGTACAGGTTGGGTTGGCCTGACTGAACACAGTACATCTTGGATTGGCCTGATTGTGAACACAGTACATCTTGAGTTGGCCTGACCGTGAACACAGTACAGGTTGGGTTGGCCTGACTGTGAACACAGTACAGGTTGGGTTGGCCTGACTGTGAACACAGTACATCTTGAGTTGCCCTGACTGTGAACACAGTACATCTTGGGTTGGCCTGACTGTGAACACAGTACATCTTGGATTGACCTGACTGTGAACACAGTACAGGTTTGGTTGGCCTGACTGTGAACACAGTACATCTTGAGTTGGCCTGACTGTGAACACAGTACATCTTGGGTTGGCCTGACTGTGAACACAGTACAGCTTGGATTGACCTGACTGTGAACACAGTACATCTTCGGTTGGCCTGACTGTGAGTACATCTTGGGTTGGTCTGACTGTGAACACAGTACATCTTGGGTTGGCCTGACTGTGAACACAGTACATCTTGGGTTGGCCTGACTGTGAACACAGTACATCTTGGGTTGGCCTGACTGTGAACACAGTACATCTTGGGTTGGTCTGACTGTGAACACAGTACAGGTTGGGTTGGCCTGACTGTGAACACAGTACAGATTGGGTTGGCCTGAATGTGAACACAGTACAGGTTGGGTTGGCCTGACTGTGAACACAGTACATCTTGAGAAGGCCTGACTGTGAACACAGTACATCTTGGGTTGGTCTGACTGTGAACACAGTACAGGTTGGCCTGACTGTGAAAGACCAATTTGAGATTCATCATTTCAGATCATTCAGAGTGTATGTCACTGCTTCTCGTATAATAATTCCCTTCGCAGGGCTGTTTGGAAAAATGTTGGCATAACAAGTATATACCCACTTCTCCAGGCACCAGCACACCACTGGTTCTGTTGAATTATGGACTACAGTACGCTCCGGTCTCCCAGAATTGCATGACTTTAACATTGCATCAGACAATGTACCAACCCAGAGCTCATGGAGGTTGTTCTTATGGAAGCTGTGTTCTTATGGAAGCTGTGTTCTTATGGAAGCGTGTTCTTATGGAAGCTTGTTCTTATGGAAGCTGTGTTCTTATGGAAGCTGTGTTCTTATGGAAGCGTGTTCTTATGGAAGCTTGTTCTTATGGAAGCTGTGTTCTTATGGAAGCTGTGTTCTTATGGAAGCTATGTTCTTATGGAAGCTGTGTTCTTATGGAAGCTTGTTCTTATGGAAGCATGTTCTTATGGAAGCTTGTTCTTATGGAAGCTTGTTCTTATGGAAGCTGTGTTCTTATGGAAGCTTGTTCTTATGGAAGCTTGTTCTTATGGAAGCTGTGTTCTTATGGAAGCTGTGTTCTTATGGAAGCTTGTTCTTATGGAAGCTTGTTCTTATGGATGCGTATTCTTATGGAAGCTTGTTCTTATGGATGCATAGTCTTATGGAAGCTGTGTTCTTATGGAAGCTTGTTCTTATGGAAGCTGTGTTCTTATGGAAGCTTGTTCTTATGGAAGCCATGTTCTTATGGAAGCTGTGTTCTTATGGAAGCCGTGTTCTTATGGAAGCTGTGTTCTTATGGAAGCTTGTTCTTATGGAAGCTGTGTTCTTATGGAAGCTGTGTTCTTATGGAAGCTTGTTCTTATGGATGCGTATTCTTATGGAAGCTTGTTCTTATGGATGCATAGTCTTATGGAAGCTGTGTTCTTATGGAAGCTGTGTTCTTATGGAAGCTGTGTTCTTATGGAAGCTGTGTTCTTATGGAAGCTGTGTTCTTATGGAAGCTGTGTTCTTATGGAAGCTGTGTTGGTGTCATTACAGTCGAAACCCATTGTTTACACCACATGCATTGTAACCAGTGTGTCTGTGGTTTAAACAGAGCATTCAGGAAGTATTTCAGACCCAGTCACACTTTGTTACGTTACATAGTTGTTCTACATTTATTGTTATTATTATTATTATTTAAATCTCATCAATCTACATACAATACCCAATAATGACAAAGCGAAAACACGTTTTTAGAAATGCTTGCAAAAATATATATTTCATTTTTATTTCATTTCTTATTTACATAAGTATTCAGACCCTTTGCTATGAGACGCAATAGGGGGAGATGGGAGATGACCAAGAACCCGGTAGTCACTCCGACAGAGCTCCAGAGTACCTCTGTGGAGATGGGAGAACCTTCCAGAAGGACTTTGTTTCTTATAGAAGCTCTGTCGAGGTTGTGTTTACGATGTTCAACTGTTTGTTCCTATAGAAGCTCTGTCAGAGTTGTGTTTATGATGTTCAACTGTTTGTTCCTATAGAAGCTCTGTCAGAGTTGTGTTTATGATGTTCAACTGTTTGTTCCTATAGAAGCTCTGTCAGAGTTGTGTTTATGATGTTCAACTGTTTGTTCCTATAGAAGCTCTGTCAGAGTTGTGTTTATGATGTTCAACTGTTTGTTCCTATAGAAGCTCTGTCAGAGTTGTGTTTATGATGTTCAACTGTTTGTTCCTATAGAAGCTCTGTCAGAGTTGTGTTTATGATGTTCAACTGTTTGTTCCTATAGAGGCTCTGTCCTGTTGGTGGGTTGGTAGCTCTGTTAGCAGGATGTGTGTATGATGTTTCACTGTTTGTTCCTATAGAGGCTCTGTCCTGTTGGTGGGTTGGTAGCTCTGTCAGAGTTGTGTTTATGATGTTCAACTGTTTGTTCCTATAGAGGCTCTGTCCTGTTGGTGGGTTGGTAGCTCTGTTAGCAGGATGTGTGTATGATGTTTCACTGTTTGTTCCTATAGAAGCTCTGTCCTGTTGGTGGGTTGGTAGCTCTGTTAGCAGGATGTGTTTATGTTTGACTGAATTCCCCACTAATCATATCTGTACTGCTACACACTGTTCTCCTTCTCTGTCATCAGCCTGGCTCCTGCGTGTGCATGTGTGTGTGCAGGTACGGGTGTGTTTGTTTCACACACTGGGAGAGAGGAGATTGTTTATGTAACAGTGTGATGCTGCAGTATACAGTGGCTATGTAGGGTAATAACAGTAAAGGACAGGAGACCCACAACACAGCCCTGTGGTACCCCTGACATATGGAGACCCACAACACAGCCCTGTGGTACCCCTGACATATGGAGACCCACAACACAGCCCTGTGGTACCCCTGACATATGGAGACCCACAACACAGCCCTGTGGTACCCCTGACATATGGAGACCCACAACACAGCCCTGTGGTACCCCTGACATATGGAGACCCACAACACAGCCCTGTGGTACCCCTGACATATGGAGACCAGTGGTGGAAACAGTACCCAACTATCATACTTGATTATGAGGAAAGATAGCCTAATAGAAAATTACTCAAGTAAAAGTCACCCAGTAAAATTCTACTTGAGTAAAAGTATGTGGTTTAAAATATACTTAAGTATCAAAAGTATAAATAATTTCAAATTTCTCATATTAAGCAAACAAGATGGCACCATTTTCTTGTTCTTTTTAATTTACAGAAAGCCACAGGCACACTCCAACATTCAGACATCATTTACAAATGAAGCATGAGAGTGAAGAGTCCTCCAGATCAGAGGCAGTAGAGATGACCAGGGATGTTCTCTGTTTAGAGAGTCCACCAGATCAGAGGCAGTAGAGATGACCAGGGATGTTCTCTGTTTAGAGAGTCCACCAGATCAGAGGCAGTAGGGATGACCAGGGATGTTCTCTGTTTAGAGAGTCCACCAGATCAGAGGTAGTAGGGATGACCAGGGATGTCCTCTGTTTAGAGAGTCCACCAGATCAGAGGCAGTAGAGATGACCAGGGATGTTCTCTGTTTAGAGAGTCCACCAGATCAGAGGCAGTAGGGATGACCAGGGATGTTCTCTGTTTAGAGAGTCCACCAGATCAGAGGCAGTAGGGATGACCAGGGATGTTCTCTGTTTAGAGAGTCCACCAGATCAGAGGTAGTAGAGATGACCAGGGATGTTCTCTGTTTAGAGAGTCCACCAGATCAGAGGCAGTAGGGATGACCAGGGATGTTCTCTGTTTAGTGAGTCCACCAGATCAGAGGCAGTAGAGATGACCAGGGATGTTCTCTGTTTAGTGAGTCCACCAGATCAGAGGCAGTAGAGATGACCAGGGATGTTCTCTGTTTAGTGAGTCCACCAGATCAGAGGCAGTAGGGATGACCAGGGATGTTGTGTTGATAAGTGTGTGAATTGAACTAAGACAGACAGACAGACAGACAGACAGACAGACACAGACAGGCTCCCTCATGCAGCTGTAGAATTCCACTGGGTCTGTACGCCTGCTGGAGCTAACAGAAGGAATATAAATGGCACTGGAGTCTGCATCCCAGATTGCACATCAGGTCCCATATGGCTCTGTTCCCTACCTAGTGCACTACTTTTGACCATGGCCTATAGGGCTCTGTTCCCTACCTAGTGCACTACTTTTAGACCAGCTATCAGACCACTGTAGCAGCAAACAGACTCTACGTGACCGTAGACCCTGGCCATGACCCAACCCCTGGCCGTGACCCAACCCCTGGCCGTGACCCTGGCCGTGACCCAACCCCTGGCCGTGACCCAACCTCTGGCCGTGACCGTAGACCCTGGCCGTGACCCAACCCCTGGCCGTGACCCAACCCCTGGCCGTGACCCAACCCCTGGCCGTGACCCAACCCCTGGCCGTGGCCGTGACCCTGGCCCAACCCCTGGCCGTGACCCAACCCCTGGTCATAGACCCTGGCTGTGACCCAACCCCTGGCCGTGACCCTGGCCGTGACCCAACCCCTGGTCATAGACCCTGGCTGTGACCCAACCCCTGGCCGTGACCCTGGCCATGGCCCAACCCCTGGCCGTGACCCAACCCCTGGCCATAGACCCTGGCCGTGACCCAACCCCTGGCCGTGACCCAACCCCTGGCCGTGACCCAACCCCGGGCCGTGACCCAACCCCTGGTCATAGACCCTGGCTGTGACCCCACTCTCCAAGGGACAGTTGGGATATACAAAAAAAACGATTTTCCAATTCACACATGCAAATGAATACACACTTGTACAAGACAAATGCAAGCACCCATCAAATGATTATTATTCATGTTAAATCATTAAATAAAGCTTAAATAAAACATTTTTAAAAATAATATGATTATTATTTATTAGTAGCCAAGTTCCTGGTTGTTAGTGTGGACAGAGCTAAATGCAATCATCATCTGGGTGAGTAATATTCAAATGTGAATGTCTGTCACAGATTGTAATTATCCATACAAATTAACCTGCTATAATAAGCAAGAGGACTGAAGAGCCTGTATATTATGGAGGGATTCCCAGATTGCCTGTTGTGACGGTTGGCATCGGTTGGCATCGCAAATCAGAATATCGCCCAAAGTTTTCACATTTCATTATTTGATTCTTCATTGTGGTGAATCCAATTCAACTGATTTCTAATGTTGTGAGAGTGAATCCAATTCAACTGATTTCTAATGTTGTGAGAGTGAATCCAATTCAACTGATTTCTAATGTTGTGAGAGTGAATCCAATTCAACTGATTTCTAATGTTGTGAGAGTGAATCCAATTCAACTGATTTCTAATGTTGTGAGAGTGAATCCAATTCAACTGATTTCTAATGTTGTGAGAGTGAATCCAATTCAACTGATTTCTAATGTTGTGAGAGTGAATCCAATTCAACTGATTTCTAATGTTGTGAGAGCCACTGATGATTTCATACAGAATGGATGGTTGTATGACGCTGCTCTGAGTCGGTTGTACCGCTCTTCTGAAGTACCTCTCGACACGCACTCTACTGTACCTCACTGAGGCTGCTGCTATTCTGGGACGACACATGAATAACATTCCCTGACATCGTTATGATCCCTAAAAATGGTTCAGACAAAACATGATAATCAAAGACAGTCAGTGGTCAGTGACTGACTGTCAGCTGACAGGAGAGGAAGACCGAGTGGAGAGGAGAGGGATACCAAGTGGAGAGGAGTGGAGAGGAGAGGAAGACCGAGTGGAGAGGAGAGGAAGACCGAGTGGAGAGGAGAGGAAGACCGAGTGGAGAGGAGAGGAAGACAGGGGAGACAGAGTGGAGAGGAGATGAAGACAGAGTGGAGAGGAAAGGAAGAGAATGAAGGAATGAAAGGGAGGGAGAGAAAGTGAGACACAGGAGAAGAGATGACTGGTTGTTGGATTTATAGTACTGTACTGTACTGTACTGTACTTGCCTTTGGATGATGATGACAAATCTAACCTTTGAAAAATACTATATTTTCTTTCAGCCCACATGGAGAGGAGAGGGAGTGGGAGAGGAGAGGGAGACAGATTGGAGAGGGAGACAGATTGGAGAGGGAGACAGATTGGAGAGGGAGACATTGGAGAGGGAGACAGATTGGAGAGGGAGACAGATTGGAGAGGGAGACAGATTGGAGAGGGAGACAGATTGGAGAGGAAGACAGATTGGAGAGGAAGACAGATTGGAGAGGGAGACAGATTGGAGAGGAGAGGGAGACAGATTGGAGAGGAGAGGGAGACAGATTGGAGAGGAGAGGGAGACAGATTGGAGAGGAGAGGGAGACAGAGTGGAGAGGGAGACAGAGTGGAGAGGGAGACAGAGTGGAGAGGGAGACAGAGTGGAGAGGGAGACAGAGTGGAGAGGGAGACAGAGTGGAGAGGAGTGGAGAGGAGAGGAGAGGGAGACAGAGTGGAGAGGAGAGGGAGACAGTGGATGTGATGACTGGTTGTTTTTAATTATTGTACTGTACTGGGCTTCTGATGACAATAAATGATCAATCATAACATATTTTCTCCTAGTCCTGCTTTCTACCCAAAAGTTTCTCTCACATATAAAGCCAATAGTTATACTGCATATTTGCGACATTCTAATACTGCATTGGACAACAACAACAACAAACAGAAGTCATTCTAATACTGTATTGGACAACAACAACAAGACATTCTCATACTGTATTGGACAACAACAACAAGACATTCTAATACTGTATTGGACAACAACAACAAGACATTCTAATACTGTATTGGACAACAACAACAAGACATTCTAATACTGTATTGGACAACAACAACAAGACATTCTAATACTGTATTGGACAACAACAAACAGAAGACATTCTAATACTGTATTGGACAACAACAAGACATTCTAATACTGTATTGGACAACAACAACAAGACATTATAATACTGTATTGGACAACAACAACAAGACATTATAATACTCTATTGGACAACAACAACAAGACATTCTAATACTGTATTGGACAACAACAACAAGACATTCTAATACTGTATTGGACAACAACAACAAGACATTCTAATACTGTATTGGACAACAACAAACAGAAGACATTCTAATACTGTATTGGACAACAACAAACAGAAGACATTCTAATACTGTATTGGACAACAACAACAAGACATTCTAATACTGTATTGGACAACAACAACAAGACATTCTAATACTGTATTGGACAACAACAACAAGACATTCTAATACTGTATTGGACAACAACAACAAGACATTCTAATACTGTATTGGACAACAACAACAAGACATTCTAATACTGTATTGGACAACAACAAACAGAAGACATTCTAATACTGTATTGGACAACAACAAGACATTCTAATACTGTATTGGACA
>NW_022265916.1:204572-214572 GCF_002021735.2 Oncorhynchus kisutch
GGAGTGAGAGATAAAGAGAGAGGAGAGAAATTGGGTTTTGGAGTGAGAGAGAGAGGAGAGAGGGAGGTAGGGGCTTTGGTATGAGAGAAAGAGAGAGAGAGAGAGAGAGAGAGAGAGGGGGGGGGGAGAGAGAGAGACGTGGGGGTTTGAGAGAGAGAGGAGGGAGGTGGGGGTTTGGTGGGGAGAGAGAGGAGGGAGGTGGGGGTTGGAGGGGGAGAGAGAGGAGGGAGTTTGGAGGGGGAGAGAGAGAGCGAGAGAGAGATGGGGGAGAGAGAGTGGGAGAGAGAGGAGGGAGTTTGGAGGGGGAAAGAGAGAGAGAGCGAGAGAGGTGGGGGTTTGGAGTGAGAGAGAGAGAGCGAGAGAGAGAGAGGTGGGGGTTTGGAGGGAGCTGCCTAAATCACAGTGAGTCTTGTTGTTAGTCATATCATGCGTCATGTCATCTTGTCTGTTTTCTGACAGAATGTCAATGACTTCACTAGCCTTTGGTAGATACACACACACCACAGGAGGCTGGTGGCACCTTAATTGGGGGAGGATGGGCTCGTGGTAATGACTGGAGTGGAATCAGTGGAATGGTATCAAACACATGGTTTCCATGGTTTCCTGGTGTTTGATGCCGTTCCATTTGCTCCGTTCCAGACATTATTAGGAGCCGTCCTCCCATCAGCAGCCTCCTGTGACAAACACACACACTCATCAGAGGTGAGGAAAGGAGACGATAAGAGAAGAAACGGAGGAGAGGGGTCAATGTCTCCTCTCACTACTGTGTACACACACACACACAGCGCCTAGAGGCTGAGTCCAATCGAGGCCCCGCCCCGGCTCACAGAGCCCACGAACACCGTGCCATCAGCACACGCTACTGACGCAGGTTGTCATGTTGTTTTTCAACCCCACTAAGAGTGGCCACTCATGGAAACCGTAGAGAGTCACAGCCCCGGGTTCATTAAAACACGCAAGAGTCACATGGCTCAGACAGAGAGATATGAATCTGGATTGAAACTGTGTCAGTCTACTGTAGCTAAAACACTGTGACTGTCGAGCCTGTCAGTCTACTGTAGCTAAAACACTGTGACTATGATGATTCATCCCATGATGATTTATTGAATGTGTCTGTCATTATTTATGGGCCGGCAGGTAGACTAGTGGTTAGAGTTTAGGGGCGGCAGGTAGTCTAGTGGTTAGAGTGTAGGGGAGGCAGGTAGTCTAGTGGTTAGAGTGTAGGGGCAGCAGGTAGTCTAGTGGTTAGAGTGTAGGGGCGGCAGGTAGTCTAGTGGTTAGAGTGTAGGGGCGGCAGGGTAGCCTAGTGGTTAGAGTGTAGGGGAGGCAGGTAGCTTAGTGGTTAGAGTGTAGGGGCGGCAGGTAGACTAGTGGTTAGAGTGTAGGGGCAGCAGGTAGCCTAGTGGTTAGAGTGTAGGGGCGGCAGGGTAGCCTAGTGGTTAGAGTGTAGGGGAGGCAGGTAGTCTAGTGGTTAGAGTGTAGGGGCAGCAGGTAGCCTAGTGGTTAGAGTGTAGGGGCGGCAGGGTAGCCTAGTGGTTAGAGTGTAGGGAGGCAGGTAGCCTAGTTGTTAGAGTGTAGGGGCGGCAGGTAGCCTAGTGGTTAGAGTGTAGGGGCGGCAGGTAGCCTAGTGGTTAGAGTGTAGGGGCGGCAGGTAGACTAGTGGTTAGAGTGTAGGGGCAGCAGGTAGCCTAGTGGTTAGAGTGTAGGGGCGGCAGGTAGCCTAGTGGTTAGAGTGTAGGGGCGGCAGGTAGCCTAGTGGTTAGAGTGTAGGTGCGGCAGGTAGCCTAGTGGTTAGAGTGTAGGGGCGGCAGGTAGCCTAGTGGTTAGAGTGTAGGGGCGGCAGGTAGCCTAGTGGTTAGATTATAGGGGCGGCAGGTAGCCTAGTGGTTAGAGTGTAGGGGCGGCAGGTAGCCTAGTGGTTAGAGTGTAGGGGCGGCAGGTAGCCTAGTGGTTAGAGTGTAGGGGCAGCAGGTAGCCTAGTGGTTAGAGTGTAGGGGCGGCAGGTAGCCTAGTGGTTAGAGTGTAGGGGCGGAAGGTAGCCTAGTGGTTAGAGTGTAGGGGCAGCAGGTAGCCTAGTGGTTAGAGTGTAGGGGCGGCAGGTAGCCTAGTGGTTAGAGTGTAGGGGCGGAAGGTAGCCTAGTGGTTAGAGAGTTGGGCCTGTAACCGGTAGATTGAATCCCGAGCTGACAAGGTAAACATCTGTCGTTCTGCCCCTGAACAAGGCAGTTAACCCACTGTTCCCTGGTAGGCCGTCATTGAAATAAGAATTTGTTCTTAACCGGCTTGCATTATTAAATAAATTCTTATGGCCATAGTTCCCAGTCATAGTTCCCATAGTTCCCAGTCATAGTTCCCATAGTTCCCAGTCATAGTTCCCATAGTTCCCAGTCTATTGGTGCTGATCAGAGGAGAGTGGCGTACTGTATTCGCAAGGGGACTCGGAGTGCTGATCTAGAAGCAGGTCAAACAGTTGTCCGGAACAGCTTGGGCTTTCATGCATGGTTCAGTTTTGCTTGCCTCGAAGCGAGCATAGAAGGCATTTAGCTCGTCTGGCAGGCTTGTGTTCCTGGACAGCTCTCGGCTGGGTTTCCTTTTGTAATCCGTGACAAGTTGACGAGTGACTGACGAGTGTCAGCCCCGGTGTAGTAGGATTCGATCTCAGTCCTGTATTGACGCTATGCCTGTTTGACGGTTCAGTGGAGGGCATAGCATCCAGATTAGCGTTCCTCCCCGTGACAGCGGCAGCTCTAGCCTTTAGCTCAGTGCGGATGTTGCTGTTATCCATTGCTTCTGGTTGGGACATGTACGTACGGCCCTGGGGGGGGGGGGGGGGACGTCGTCAATGCTCTTATTAATGAAGCCGGTGACTGATGTGGTAAAATCCTCCACACCATCGGATGAATCCCGGAACATATTCCAGTCCGGGCTAACGAAACAGTCCTTTAGCTTAGCATCCGCTTCATGAGACCACTTCCCTATTCAGGGTGTCACTGGTACTTCCTGTATGAGTTTTGAGGAGGATAGAGTTACGGTCAGATGGAGGGTGAGGGAAAGCTTTGTATACATCTCTCTGAGTAAACGTGGTCTAGAGTTTTTGTTCTCCTCTGGTTGAAACATGTGAAATGCTAGTAGAAATGAGGTAAAACAGATCTCAGTTTCGCTGCATTAAAATCACCGACCACAAGAAGCTCCGCCTCTGGATGACCATGTCCTTGTTTGCTTACGACCCTCTACAGCTCGTTGAGTGTGGTCTTAGTGCCCAGCGTCGGTTTTATGGTAGTAAATAGACAGCTTCGAACAATATAGATGAAAACTCTCTAGTATGGTCTACAGCTTTATCATGAGGTATTCTAAACTCAGATAAACAGAACCAAGAGACCGTGCACCAGTCTTTGTTGACAGAGAGACACCCTACACGCCCCCACGGATCTTACCGGGGAGAGAAAGATGATTCACGTTGAGTCATGTTGATTCATGATCTTCTACTGCTTTTTCTTTAACGGCAAATGTATCAGATAGTTTATACATAAATACTATATATACAGAGATACTATATATACAGAGATACTATATATACAGAGATACTATATATACAGATACTATATATACTAATACTATATATACAGAGATACTATATATACAGAGATACTATATATACAGAGATACTATATATACAGAGATACTATATATACAGAGATACTATATATACATAAATACTATATATACAGAGATACTATATATACAGAGATACTATATATACAGAGATAGTATACAGTGGGGCAAAAAAAGTATTTAGCCAGCCACCAATTGTACAAGTTCTCCCAATTAAAAAAAAGTCACATTGTAGGATTTTTCATTAATTTATTTAGACATTTTATTTATTTATTTTTTATTTTACCTTTATTTAACCAGGTAGGCAAGTTGAGAACAAGTTCTCATTTACAATTGCGACCTGGCCAAGATAAAGCAAAGCAGTTCGACAGATAAAACGACACAGAGTTACACATGGAGTAAAAACAAACATACAGTCAATAATGCAGTATAAACAAGTCTATATACAATGTGAGCAAATGAGGTGAGAAGGGAGGTAAAGGCAAAAAGGCCATGATGGCAAAGTAAATACAATATAGCAAGTAAAACACTGGAATGGTAGTTTTGCAATGGAAGAATGTGCAAAGTAGAAATAAAAATAATGGGGTGCAAAGGAGCAAAATAAATAAATAAATAAAAATTAAATACAGTTGGGAAAGAGGTAGTTGTTTGGGCTAAATTATAGGTGGGCTATGTACAGGTGCAGTAATCTGTGAGCTGCTCTGACAGTTGGTGCTTAAAGCTAGTGAGGGAGATAAGTGTTTCCAGTTTCAGAGATTTTTGTAGTTCGTTCCAGTCATTGGCAGCAGAGAACTGGAAGGAGAGGCGGCCAAAGAAAGAATTGGTTTTGGGGGTGACTAGAGAGATATACCTGCTGGAGCGTGTGCTACAGGTGGGAGATGCTATGGTGACCAGCGAGCTGAGATAAGGGGGGACTTTACCTAGCAGGGTCTTGTAGATGACATGGAGCCAGTGGGTTTGGCGACGAGTATGAAGCGAGGGCCAGCCAACGAGAGCGTACAGGTCTCAATGGTGGGTAGTATATGGGGCTTTGGTGATAAAACGGATTGCACTGTGATAGACTGCATCCAATTTGTTGAGTAGGGTATTGGAGGCTATTTTGTAAATGACATCGCCAAAGTCGAGGATTGGTAGGATGGTCAGTTTTACAAGGGTATGTTTGGCAGCATGAGTGAAGGATGCTTTGTTGCGAAATAGGAAGCCAATTCTAGATTTAACTTTGGATTGGAGATGTTTGATATGGGTCTGGAAGGAGAGTTTACAATCTAACCAGACACCTAAGTATTTGTAGTTGTCCACGTATTCTAAGTCAGAGCCGTCCAGAGTAGTGATGTTGGACAGGCGGGTAGGTGCAGGCAGCGATCGGTTGAAGAGCATGCATTTAGTTTTACTTGCATTCAAGAGCAATTGGAGGCCACGGAAGGAGAGTTGTATGGCATTGAAGCTTGCCTGGAGGGTTGTTAACACAGTGTCCAGAGAAGGGCCGGAAGTATACATTAGTAGGAGAGTAGTTAAATGAATATGAGAATGGAGTTTTTCTTGATCAAATGGTCTATATTCTACTAATGTCTAGTCTGAATACATCATTTACGATCTAGCATGGCCGCTGTGTGTGCGTGTAGGCGTGTGTATGTGCGTGTGAAGTGCTACCTTGTCACAGCCTATACTGAGGAGACAGTGTTTTCCAGCAGTCCCACTCATTGCCGTAACCAGGGCTGGCCTTGTAGTGAGGTCCAGAATGGATAGCTAATTGTATTGCTAATAGGCTATGTGTTTGTAAATGGATTGAGGTGAATGGATTTACAGTAACCATGGTGATAATGGCTGGGGTCATTTTGATTGTTTTTACTGTTCAACAAACGTGTTTTTATTGGATAAAAATAAAGTAAATGAGAGTGAACTTTCTAAACATTTACTGGGGGGTGTGTGGGGGGGACTGTGTCTCAGTAGTCCTCTCTGTCAGTTAATTTTTTTTATTTTACCTTTATTTATCCAGGCAAGTCAGTTAAGAACTAATTCTTATTTTCAATGATGGCCTAGGAACAGTGGGTTAACTGCCTGTTCAGGGGCAGAATGACAGATTTGTACCTTGTCAGCTCAGGGATTTGAACTTGCAACCTTCCGGTTACTAGTCCAACGCTCTAACCACTAGGCTACCCTGCCGACTACTGTCTGTTTCAGTCTGTCTGTCTCAATAGTCCTCTCTCAATAGTCCTCTCTCAATAGTCCTCTCTCAATAGTCCTCTCTCAATAGTCCGTCTGTCTCAATAGTCCGTCTGTCTCAATAGTCCGTCTGTCTCAATAGTCCGTCTGTCTCAATAGTCCGTCTGTCTCAATAGTCCGTCTGTCTCAATAGTCCGTCTGTCTCAGTCTGTCTGTCTGTCTCAGTCTGTCTGTCTGTCTCAGTCTGTCTGTCTCAGTCTGTCTGTCTCAGTAGTCCTCTCTGTCTGTCTCAGTAGTCCTCTCTGTAAAGTAAAGTTATTATGAGAACTTAGTGTCATATTTGTTCTCCTGCCGAGTTAGGCTCCATTTAACATTGGCTTTACTTCCTCATTTTAACAGGCAGAGCCCTTCAATGTTATTGCAACAGAAGTGTCTGCCGGCAGCAAGCCACCTGTCTGACTGACATATCTACAAGCGACTATTTACCAGTTGTGCACTCATTCTCAGAGAGACTGTTCCTGTTTGTTTTTGGGGATGACTGTAAACAGGACAGGAGTCGCGGAACAGTTTTAAACTAGCCTTTTGCCCGGATTCTCTCAAACACACAGTCAACAGCGTCTCTATTGCCTACTTGAGCCGACTCCGAGCTGGGGCAGTTCGTTTCACGTCTCAGGCCCAACTGGTCAGGGTTCTACTCATTCACTAAGAGACAGGAGAACATCTACTCATTCACAAAGAGACAGGAGAAGACATAACACACCACTGGTCAGGGTTCCACTCATTCACTAAGAGACAAGAGAACATAACACACCACTGGTCAGGGTTCTACTCATTCACTAAGAGACAGGAGAACACATAACACACCACTGGTCAGGGTTCCACTCATTCACTAAGAGACAGGAGAACACATAACACACCACTGGTCAGGGTTCCACTCATTCACTAAGAGACAGGAGAACACATAACACACCACTGGTCAGGGTTCTACTCATTCACTAAGAGACAGGAGAACACATAACACACCACTGGTCAGGGTTCCACTCATTCACTAAGAGACAAGAGAACATAACACACCACTGGTCAGGGTTCTACTCATTCACTAAGAGACAGGAGAACACATAACACACCACTGGTCAGGGTTCTACTCATTCACTAAGAGACAAGAGAACATAACACACCACTGGTCAGGGTTCTACTCATTCACTAAGAGACAGGAGAACACATAACACACCACTGATCAGGGTTCTACTCATTCACTAAGAGACAGGAGAACACATAACACACCACTGGTCAGGGTTCTACTCATTCACTAAGAGACAGGAGAACACATAACACACCACTGGTCTGGGTTCTACTCATTCACTAAGAGACAGAACACATTACACACCACTGATCAAGGTTCTACTCATTCACTAAGAGACATGAGAACACATAACACACCACTGGTCAGGGTTCCACTCATTCACTAAGAGACAGGAGAACACATAACACACCACTGGTCAGGGTTCTACTCATTTGTGCGATTGGAACTCAGAACAAGAACATAAACATTCTGAGGTTTGATCAACACTGGGAGAAATATTTAAATGTTCCCTCCGTAAATTATTTTCTTTATTGTACAAAATACATATTTTCATTATTACATGTTGTTTAGAAAAATGGGCGTGTCCTCGTAGGTAGTTATGGGCGTGTCCTCGTAGGTAGTTATGGGCGTGTCCTCGTAGTAGTTATGGCCGTGTCCTCGTAGGTAGTTATGGCCGTGTCCTCGTAGGTAGTTATGGGCGTGTCCTCGTAGGTAGTTATGGCCGTGTCCTCGTAGGTAGTTATGGCCGTGTCCTCGTAGGTAGTTATGGCCGTGGCCTCGTAGGTAGTTATGGCCGTGGCCTCGTAGGTAGTTATGGCCGTGTCCTCGTAGGTAGTTATGGCCGTGGCCTCGTAGGTAGTTATGGGCGTGTCCACGTAGGTAGTTATGGGCGTGTCCACGTAGGTAGTTATGGGCGTGTCCACGTAGGTAGTTATGGCCGTGGCCTCGTAGGTAGTTATGGGCGTGTCCACGTAGGTAGTTATGGCCGTGTCCTCGTAGGTAGTTATGGCCGTGTCCTCGTAGGTAGTTATGGCCGTGTCCTCGTAGGTAGTTATGGCCGTGTCCTCGTAGGTAGTTATGGCCGTGTCCTCGTAGGTAGTTATGGCCGTGTCCTCGTAGGTAGTTATGGCCGTGTCCTCCTAGGTAGTTATGGCCGTGTCCTCCTAGGTAGTTATGGCCGTGTCCTCCTAGGTAGTTATGGCCGTGTCCTCGTAGGTAGTTATGGCCGTGTCCTCGTAGGTAGTTATGGCCGTGTCCTCGTAGGTAGTTATGGCCGTGTCCTCGTAGGTAGTTATGGCCGTGTCCTCCTAGGTAGTTATGGCCGTGTCCTCGTAGGTAGTTATGGCCGTGTCCTCGTAGGTAGTTATGGCCGTGTCCTCGTAGGTAGTTATGGCCGTGTCCTCGTAGGTAGTTATGGCCGTGTCCTCGTAGGTAGTTATGGCCGTGGCCTCGTAGGTAGTTATGGCCGGTGTCCTCGTAGGTAGTTATGGCCGTGTCCTCGTAGGTAGTTATGGCCGTGTCCTCGTAGGTAGTTATGGCCGTGTCCTCGTAGGTAGTTATGGCCGTGTCCTCGTAGGTAGTTATGGCCGTGTCCTCCTAGGTAGTTATGGCCGTGTCCTCGTAGGTAGTTATGGCCGTGTCCTCGTAGGTAGTTATGGCCGTGTCCTCGTAGGTAGTTATGGCCGTGTCCTCGTAGGTAGTTATGGCCGTGTCCTCGTTTGTCCTCGTAGGTAGTTATGGCCGTGTGTCCTCGTAGGTAGTATGGCCGTGTCCTCGTAGGTTAGTTATGGCCGTTCGTTTTTTTCCTCGTAGGTAGTGTATGGCCGTGTCCTCGTACTGGTAGTTATGGCCCGTGTCCTCGTAGGTAGTTTATGGCCGTCCGTTGTCCTCGTAGGTAGTTATGGCCGTTGTACCTCGTAGGTCGTTTCATGGCCGTGTCCTCGTAGGTCAGTTATGGCCGTGTCCTCGTTAGGTAGTTATTGCCGTGTCCTCGTAGGGTAGTTATGGCGTTTGTCCTCGTAGGTTAGTTATGGCTCCGTTTGTCCTCGTAGGTAGTTATGGCCGTGTCCTCGTAGGTAGTTTATGGACGTTGGTCCTCCGGTAGGTAGTTATGGCCGTTCTGTTCCTCGTAGGTAGTTAGGCCGTGTCCTCGTAGGTAGTTATGGCCGTGTCCTCGTAGGTAGTTATGGCCGTGTCCTCGTAGGTAGTTATGGCCGTGTCCTCGTAGGTAGTTATGGCCGTGTCCTCGTAGGTAGTTATGGCCGTGTCCTCGTAGGTAGTTATGGCCGTGTCCTCGTAGGTAGTTATGGCCGTGTCCTCGTAGGTAGTTATGGCCGTGTCCTCGTAGGTAGTTATGGCCGTGTCCTCGTAGGTAGTTATGGCCGTGTCCTCGTAGGTAGTTATGGCCGTGTCCTCGTAGGTAGTTATGGCCGTGTCCTCGTAGGTAGTTATGGACGTGTCCTCGTAGGTAGTTATGGCCGTGTCCTCGTAGGTAGTTATGGCCGTGTCCTCGTAGGTAGTTATGGCCGTGTCCTCGTAGGTAGTTATGGCCGTGTCCTCGTAGGTAGTATGGCCGTGTCCTCGTAGGTAGTTATGGCCGTGTCCTCTAGGTAGTTATGGCCGTGTCCCTCGTAGGTAGTTATGGCCGTGTCCTCGTAGGTAGTTATGGCCGTGTCTCGTAGGTAGTTATGGCCGTGTCCTCCGTAGGTAGTTTATGGCCGTGTCCTCCTAGGTAGTTATGGCCGTGTCCTCGAGGTAGTTATGGCCGTGTCCTCGTAGGTAGTTATGGCCGTGTCCTCGTAGGTAGTTATGGCCGTGTCCTCGTAGTAGTTATGGCCGTGTCCTCGTAGGTAGTTAGTTATGGCCGTGTCCTCGTAGGTAGTTATGGCCGTGTCCTCGAGTGTATCTTATGGGCCCGGTCCTCCCTAGGTAGTTATGGCCGTGTCCTCCGTAGGTAGTTATGGCCGTGTCCTCGTAGGTAGTTATGGCCAGTGTCCTCGTAGGTAGTTATGGCCGTGTCCTCCTAGGTAGTTATGGCCGTGTCCTCGTAGGTAGTTATGGCCGTGTCCTTCGTAGGTAGTTATGGCCGTGTCCTCGTAGGTAGTTATGGCGTGTCCTCGTAGGTAGTTATGGCCGTGTCCT
>NW_022265916.1:219572-244572 GCF_002021735.2 Oncorhynchus kisutch
AGATCATATGATAGAATGTGTAAAGTAAATGATAGATCACATTCTAGATCATATGATAGAATGTGTAAAGTAAATGATAGATCACATTCTAGATCATATGCTACAATGTGTAAAGTAAATGATAGATCATATGCTACAATGTGTAAAGTAAGTGCGGGAATCTAAATGGTGTTTTGCTAGGACTGAGGGAGTATCCTTCCTTCCACACTGGCTATGATAGATCACATTCTAGATCATATTCTAGATCATATGACAGAATGTGTAAAGTAAATCATAGATAATATTCTAGATTGTATTCTAGATCATGTTCTAGATCATATTCTAGATTATAATAGATCATATTCTAGATCATAATAGATCATATTCTAGATCAGAATAGATCCTATTCTAGATCAGAATAGATCATATTTCAGATCATATTCTAGATCATATTCTAGATTATAATCATAATGTATTGAGAGTAAATATAGTTGTCATCAGGACTAACTTCTGAAGTACACTTCCTCTCTACTAACCACGCACACACGAACACACACACACACACGCACGCACACACAGACAAAAACACAGACTCTTCATCAGTCATATTTGCTGTAGCCAGTCTATTACATCTACAATATCTGGAGATCAAGAGGTTTGACACTACAACCAAAGTGTGCTTTCTATATGGCACCCTATTCTCTTTATGGTGCACTACAGTAGACCATGGCCCAGAGTAATAAACTACTGTAGACCAGGGCCCACAGTAATACACTACTGTAGACCAGGGCCCATAGTAATAAACTACTGTAGACCAGGGCCCATAGTTATAATCTACTGTAGACCAGGGCCCATAGTAATACACTACAGTAGACCAGGGCCCATAGTTATAAACTACTGTAGACCAGGGCCCATAGTTATAAACTACTGTAGACCAGGGCCCATAGTTATAAACTACTGTAGACCAGGGCCCATAGTTATAAACTACTGTAGACCAGGGCCCATAGTTATAAACTACTGTAGACCAGGGCCCATAGTTATAAACTACTGTAGACCAGGGCCCATAGTTATAAACTACTGTAGACCAGGGCCCATAGTTATAATCTACTGTAGACCAGGGCCCATAGTTATAATCTACTGTAGACCAGGGCCCATAGTTATAAACTACTGTAGACCAGGGCCCATAGTTATAAACTACTGTAGACCAGGGCCCATAGTTATAAACTACTGTAGACCAGGGCCCATAGTTATAAACTACTGTAGACCAGGGCCCATAGTTAAACTACCAATAACAACATGGTCATCACTAGAGGAACAGGAGATGAACCAATAACAACATGGTCATCACTGGAGGGACAGGAGATGAACCAATAACAACATGGTCATCACTAGAGGAACAGGAGATGAACCAATAACAACATGGTCATCGCTAGAGGGACAGGAGATGAACCAATAACAACATGGTCATCACTAGAGGAACAGGAGATGAACCAATAACAACATGGTCATCACTAGAGGGACAGGAGATGAACCAATAACAACATGGTCATCACTAGAGGAACAGGAGATGAACCAATAACAACATGGTCATCACTAGAGGAACAGGAGATGAACCAATAACAACATGGTCATCACTAGAGGAACAGGAGATGAACCAATAACAACATGGTCATCACTAGAGGAACAGGAGATGAACCAATAACAACATGGTCATCACTAGAGGAACAGGAGATGAACCAATAACAACATGGTCATCACTAGAGGAACAGGAGATGAACCAATAACAACATGGTCATCACTAGAGGAACAGGAGATGAACCAATAACAACATGGTCATCACTAGAGGAACAGGAGATGAACCAATAACAACATGGTCATCACTAGAGGAACAGGAGATGAACCAATAACAACATGGTCATCACTAGAGGAACAGGAGATGAACCAATAACAACATGGTCATCACTAGAGGAACAGGAGATGAACCAATAACAACATGGTCATCACTAGAGGGAGAAAAGTAAAGAAGTTGACACGACAACTCCAGAGAACAACACGGTTTTGCTTCTTCCAGGAGCATTGGAAACCCAGAGGAGTCAAATGTATTGAGCTGTTCTGTTGTCTGTTCAGATGCACGTTATATGGAGGAAGTACAAGGACCTAAAAATACAGCCACTCTCCCACCACCAACCCCTCCTCCTCCTCTCCTGTGATGTGTAGCCTCTGGTTCACCATAAAGGGCAACTGTAACACTACAGAGCACAGACTACGCTTAACGCTGAGTCACACTACACACAACACTTAACGCAGAGTCACAATGTCACACAACACTTAACGCTGAGTCACTACACACAACAATTAACGCTGAGTCACAGTGTCACACAACACTTAACGCTGAGTCAGTGTCACGTCACATATTTAAAGAAATATGTAACTTTTACACATTAACAAGTCCAATGCATCAAATGAAAGATAAACATCTTGTTAATCTACCCATCGTGTATGATTTCAAAAATGCTTTACAGCAAAAGCACACAATATGATTATGTTAGGTCATAGCCAAGTCAAGAAAACACGGCCATTTTTCCAGCCAAAGATAGGAGTCACAAAAAGCAGAAATATTGATCAAATTAATCACTAACCTTTGATGATCTTCATCAGATGACACTCATAAGACATCATTTTACACAATACATGTATGTGTTGTTCGATAATGTGCACACTTACATCCAAAAATCTCAGTTTACTTTGGCGCGTTTACGTGCAGTAATATTTTGATTCCAAAACATCCGGTGATTTTGCAGAAATACTCATAATAAACATTGATAAAAGATACAACTGTTATTCACAGAATTAAACTATAGACTTATCATTAATGCAACCGCTGTGTCAGATTTTTTTTTTACTTTACAGAAAAAGTATAATCTGAGAACGGCGCTCAGAGCCCAATCCAGCCAGAGAAATATCCACCATTTTGGAGTCAACAGAAGTTAGAAACAAAACCATAAATATTCACTTACCTTTTTCTTGAGTCTTACAGATAAATCAAGTACCACATTAGCTACGAATAAGGTTGCAAACATTGCAGTCATTTTCCCCAAATTCTCAGGTTTTCCAGTTGGAGATCCCGGTTGGAGAAATCTGTATTTCCTGCTAATTCCCTCTTGATTCTGGGAGTCAAATAACCAGGATTTCTGATAAATCTGGGAATTGTGAGAAACACTAGCTACAAAGCTTCCAGGCAACTCACTCCAGCACACCTCAGCTCCCCCTAACTGCAGATCAGATATCCCAGTCATGAACACCTCAGCTCCCCCTAACTGTAGATCAGATATCCCAGTCATGAACACCTCAGCTCCCCCTAACTGTAGATCAGATATCCCAGTCATGAACACCTCAGCTCCCCCTAACTGCAGATCAGATATCCCAGTCATGAATACCTCAGCTCCCCCTAACTGTAGATCAGATATCCCAGTCATGAACACCTCAGCTCCCCCTAACTGTAGATCAGATATCCCAGTCATGAACACCTCAGCTCCCCCTAACTGTAGATCAGATATCCCAGTCATGAACACCTCAGCTCCCCCTAACTGTAGATCAGATATCCCAGTCAAGAACACCTCAGCTCCCCCTAACTGTAGATCAGATATCCAAGTCATGAACACCTCAGCTCCCCCTAACTGTAGATCAGATATCCCAGTCATGAACACCTCAGCTCCCCCTAACTGTAGATCAGATATCCCAGTCATGAACACCTCAGCTCCCCCCTAACTGTAGATCAGATATCCCAGTCATGAACACCTCAGCTCCCCCTAACTGTAGATCAGATATCCCAGTCATGAACCCCTCAGCTCCCCCCTAACTGTAGATCAGATATCCCAGTCATGAACACCTCAGCATCAACACACTTCTCTCTATCTGGCAGAGCTAATAGGCTGTGTTACGGCCTGGTTAAGGGCTGTTTTACAGGCTGTGTTACTGCCTGGTTAAGGGCTGTTTTACAGGCTGTTTTACTGCCTGGTTAAGGGCTGTGTTACCGCCTGGTTAAGGGCTGTTTTACAGGCTGTGTTACTGCCTGGTTAAGGGCTGTTTTACAGGCTGTGTTACTGCCTGGTTAAGGGCTGTTTTATAGGCTGTGTTACTGCCTGGTTAAGGGCTGTTTTATAGGCTGTGTTACTGCCTGGTTAAGGGCTGTTTTACAGGCTGTGTTACCACGTGGTTAAGGGCTGTTTTACAGGCTGTGTTACCAACTGGTTAAGGGCTGTTTTACAGGCTGTGTTACCACGTGGTTAAGGGCTGTTTTACATGCTGTGTTACTGCCTGGTTAAGGGCTGTGTTACCGCCTGGTTAAGGGCTGTTTTACAGGCTGTGTTACCACGTGGTTAAGGGCTGTTTTACAGGCTGTGTTACTGCCTGTTTAAGGGCTGTTTTATCTCCATCCCTATGCTCAGTGGTTGCGTTCCAGTTGGCACCCTATTCCAAAAGTAGTGCACTATTTTTGACGAGGGCCCGTAGGGTATTGGAGTGGGATTCACTGAAGCAGTAAAATACCTGGGGGAATACACCATTACAGTGGGGCAAAAAAGTATTTAGTCAGCCACCAATTGTGCAAGTTCTCCCACGTAAAAAGATGAGGCCTGTAATTTTCATCATCGGTACACTTCAACTATGACAGACAAAATGAGAAAAACCTGCACCAGGCTGGGAAGACTGAATCTGCAATAGGTAAGCAGATTGGTTTGAAGAAATCAACTGTGGGAGCAATTATTAGGAAATGGAAGACATACAAGACCACTGATAATCTCCCTCGATCTGCGGCTCCACGCAAGATCTCACCCCGTGGTGTCAAAATGATCACAAGAACGGTGAGCAAAAATCCCAGAACCACACGGGGGGACCTAGTGAATGACCTGCAGAGAGCTGGGACCAAAGTAACAAAGCCTACCATCAGTAACACACTACGCCGCCAGGGACTCAAATCCTGCAGTGCCAGACGTGTCCCCCTGCTTAAGCCAGTACATGTCTGAAGTTTGCTAGAGAGCATTTGGATGATCCAGAAGAAGATTGGGAGAATGTCATATGGTCAGATGAAACCAAAATATTACTTTTTGGTAAAAACTCAACTCGTGTTTGGAGGACAAAGAATTCTGAGTTGCATCCAAAGAACACCATACCTACTGAGAAGCATGGGGGTGGAAACATCATGCTTTGGGGCTGTTTTTCTGCAAAGGGACCAGGACGACTGATCCGTGTAAAGGAAAGAATGAATGGGGCCATGTATCGTGAGATTTTGAGTGAAAACCTCCTTCCATCAGCAAGGCCATTGAAGATGAAATGTGGCTGGGTCTTCCAGCATGACAATGATCCCAAACACACCGCCCGGGCAACGAAGGACTGGCTTCGTAAGAAGCATTTCAAGGTCCTGGAGTGGCCTAGCCAGTCTCCAGATCTCAACCCCATAGAAAATCTTTGGAGGGAGTTGAAAGTCTGTGTTGCCCAGCAACAGCCCCAAAACATCACTGCTCTAGAGGAGATCTGCATGGAGGAATGGGCCAAAATACCAGCAACAGTGTGTGAAAACCTTGTGAAGACTTACAGAAAACGTTTGACCTCTGTCATTGCCAACAAAGGGTATATAACAAAGTATTGAGATAAACTTATTTTCCACCATAATTTGCAAATAAATTCATTAAAAATCATACAATGTCATTTCTTTTTTCTCATTTTGTCTGTCATAGTTGAAGTGTACCTATGATGAAAATTACAGGCCTCTCATCTTTTTACGTGGGAGAACTTGCACAATTGGTGTCTGACTAAATACTTTTTTGCCCCACTGTAAATCTAAATGACAGGATGAAGAGTTTAAAAACAGAAAATATATATTTTTTAAATACATATTTAAAGAATTAGAAGTGTTTAGTGGAGGAAATCAACTTTTTTATAACACTGAAAATAACAAGAATCTAACCAGTTCTCTTTAAATTCTCCCCAGAATCTCTTCCAAAGAACCATAAGAATCTCATTCCAATCCTCCTCTGACCTCTCCCTGAGCTCTCTCTGACCTCTCTCTCTCTCTGAGTCGGTCCTCTAACGTTAAAACCTGGTCAAAAAAGCCCAGGGACAATCATAATCCTCAAATCATCCATTTAGGACATCAGTTAAGTGGTTGACTTAAGGACAGGACTGTGTTTTGTTTTAAGAAGGGCAGAGCCAGGCTTTTGAAAGGGAAAGTTGTGCTTTGTATCACCAAACACTTCATCCATCAATATTTCTCAAATGGAAATAGAATGTAATTTGGGACACGACCAGTGTCTTGGAGTGGGATTCATTACAGCACTAGAGGTGTGTCTGTGGGGAGAATCCAGTCAAAATGACAAGATAAAGAGTGTGAAAACAGTGAGGGCTCAACCCAATCCGTAGCACTGAAGATCCGCTGACAATTAAAGGCAATGTTCCCACGGTCGCGGAGACTGCATTCACAGTAACCACTGCATATGGTCGGCTCAATCGATAATTACCTTTAAATGTGAACCGCGTTACAACGCAGATATTCTGCGGTACAGATTGAATCGAGGCCTAAAGCTACTTTCGTACAAGAGGTTTAAGGAATGGGAAGTAATCCGTGGATATAATTCACTTTTTTATGGCTTTGAAACCCAAGATTTTAACCCCAACACAAACAAACACACACACACACACACACACGACAAGTTCTCTTTCAATTCTACCCAGAATCTCTTCCAAAACGCCTGGGGGATCCTCCTCTGACCTCTCTGTTTGAGTCTGTCCTCTAAAGTTATTAATCCCTGAACTGAAAAGCCCAGACCCAATCCATGTGGGACGTGAGTTACATGGCTGACTTAAGGAGGACAGGACTGTGCTTTGTGTTTTGTTTTAAGAAGGGCAGAGCCAGGATTTTGAAAGGGAAGGTTGTGCTTTGTATCACCAAACACTTCATCCATTAATATTTGTGTGTAACACTATTCCCTATATAGTGCACTACTTTGGGCACTAGACAAAGTGCACCCTTTGAGCCATGGTCAAAAGTAGTGCACTAAATAGGGAATAGTGTTGCCATTTGGGACAAAGATTTGGCTAGAATAAAGGGTTGTAGCGAAGTCATAATGCTGAGAAACAAAGATGACGTTGTCCAATAGACAGCTTGAGGACCAAGTGGGTGTGTGTGTGAAATTGTCAGGAGACACTGATCTTGGGTCAGTTAAGCATTAAAGGTAATGATTGGGAGAGTGAATGATGATCCTAGAATGTATCAAGGGGAAACTCTGATCTTGGATCAGTTTAGCATTTTTCCCACTAAAGGTAGGAATATGATCCTAGAATGTACCTTGGGGAAACTCTGATCTTGGATCAGTGAAACCATCCCAGAGCAAGCAGATGGGTCATTCTCCTCTCAGGGTCACGTAGGGCCATTATGCTGGGCCATTTGTCAGGACAGGAAGCTGTTGGCAGACACCTACAGTACCACACCATGTCAGAGGCAGGAGCAGCACAGTCCTATCTAGCTGCACGTAGAGCTGGGCCATTCTGTCAGGACAGGAAGCTGTTGGCAGACACCTACAGTACCACACCATGTCAGAGGCAGGAGCAGAACGGTCCTATCTAGCTGCACGTAGAGCTGGGCCATTCTGTCAGGACAGGAAGCTGTTGGCAGACACCTACAGTACCACACCATGTCAGAGGCAGGAGCAGCACAGTCCTATCTAGCTGCACGTAGAGCTGGGCCATTCTGTCAGGACAGGAAGCTGTTGGCAGACACCTACAGTACCACACCATGTCAGAGGCAGGAGCAGAACGGTCCTATCTAGCTGCACGTAGAGCTGGGCCATTATGGACCAATATCCATATCACGATCAATTGACTGAATTATCACGCTTACGTTGAACTGAACTATACATTTATAACATTAATGTGAGTGGCGCAGCAGTCTAAGGCACTGCATCTCAGTGCAAGAGGCGTCACTACAGTCCCTGGTTTGAATCCAGGCTGCATCACATCCGGCCGTGATTGGGAGTCTCATAGGGTGGCGCAGGTTTGGCCGGGGTGTGATAGGCCGTCATTGTAAATAAGAATTTGTTCTTAACTGACTTGTTAAATAAAGGTTCCATTTATTTATATATTTAAATCCCATGTCAAAAGGACACATGAGCAATAACATGAAGATCATAGGAGCATGTCAAATTAAAGCTAAGACTAAGTTTCCTTAGAAATTAAAGGCACACTAATTAAAGATAGACAGTCATAATAACTCATTTTATCAAGCCAAGTCAGGGAGATCAGGCAAGGAAATCCGGCTAAGGTACGGGCAGGGAATAGGCAAAAAGACGTCGTTAGTGAGGCAGGCAAAAACTATCCTACACGGGAGGAGTAACTCACGTGAAAACCAGCGCTCTGAAATAACGTGCGTCACAAAACAAACAATCCCTCACAGTGACGGGGTGCAAAGAACTGAACTAAATAGTGTGTGATAATGACATACAGGTGATTAGAACTCAGGTGATTGGGATCTGGAGACTGAGCTGCGTTCAGGGGATCTGTGTGTTTGAGAGTGTGAACAGGAAAGTGGGCAGGAAAGTGAGCTGCGTTCAGGGGATCTGGTCACCGGAGCTGAATAGCGGTATATCAAATGTTCTACTGCTTGAGCTCCTGTTCCTCTTTATAGAATAATAACTCTAACGTATTGTGACGCTCCTGCACCTAAATATAAACAGTACCAGCACCCAAAATGAATACGGGAACCTAAGCATTGACTAACACATATGTATTCAACTATGAATAGTAGGTTATACTGAAAAAATGTTTAAGTTGACTTAGTCAAAGTCAGTGTTAGTTAGGATAACTCTACATTTAAAGCATTGGTGAAGTTAACTTAAATATCTTTAATTAGTCAAAGTACATTTGGAGTAAGTTAGTATAACTTGATATAGTCCATGCAACTTCATGACTGGAAATAATAAGTTGAATCAACAAATTATTTTTTTACAATGCAAATATAAATGTTTCTGTCACGTCCTGACCATAGAGAGCAATTATTTTCTATGGTAGAGTAGGTCAGGGCGTGACTGGGGGTTTAGTCTAGGTTATTATTGTAACGGTTCTCTTTAGTTGAAGGAGAGGTGGACCAAAATGCGGCGTGATGATGATTCATGTTTGTTAAATAAAGGAAAGCTATACAGGAATAAACTACAAAACAATGAAATGTGAAAACTGAAAACAGCCCTATCTGGTGCAAACACAGAGACAGGAACAAACACACAGTGAAACCCAGGCTACCTAAATATGGTTCCCAATCAGAGACAATGACGAACACCTGCCTCTGATTGAGAACCATATCAGGCCAGACATAGAAATAGACAAACTAGACATGAAACATAGAATGCCCACTCAGCTCACACCCTGACCAACCAAAACATAGAAATATACAAAGTAAACTATGGTCAGGGTGTGACTATTTCTATGTGGGGTTCTAGTTTTGTTTTTCTATGCTGGTGATTGGTATGATTCCCAATTAGAAGGCAGCTGGTAATCGTTGTCTCTAATTGGGGGATCACATTTAAGTAGAATTTTCCCCCACATGTGTTTGTGGGATATTGTTTGTGGGTAGTTATATGTCAGCACGGTTTGGTCTTGCTGTAGTGTATTGTGTGGTTCACTAAATAAAGATGTGGAACCCAGATCACGTTGGTCCAATAACTACTCCAGCGACCGTGACAGTTTCAACCATTTTCACCATTTTACAGTTTCACCATTTTGACAATAAGCAGCGGCTTTCATTTCTTGTCAAACAGACAATAAAAGGTTTTAGAAATACATCAAAACATGTTGAAGTAAAGACCTCTGCCAACTAACATCAACCCTTATATTTAGTTTAGGAGAATGTGTGTCTTCTTTAAGAAACATGTTGAAGTAAAGACCTCTGCCAGCTAACATCAACCCTTATATTTAGTTTAGGAGAATGTGTGTCTTCTTTAAGAAACATGTTGAAGTAAAGACCTCTGCCAACTAACATCAACCCTTATATTTAGTTTAGGAGAATGTGTCTGTCTTCTTTAAGAAACATGTTGAAGTAAAGACCTCTGCCAGCTAACATCAACCCTTATATTTAGTTTAGGAGAATGTGTCTGTCTTCTTTAAGAAACATGTTGAAGTAAAGACCTCTGCCAACTAACATCAACCCTTATATTTAGTTTAGGAGAATGTGTCTGTCTTCTTTAAGAAACATGTTGAAGTAAAGACCTCTGCCAGCTAACATCAACCCTTATATTTAGTTTAGGAGAATGTGTCTGTCTTCTTTAAGAAACATGTTGAAGTAAAGACCTCTGCCAACTAACATCAACTCTTATATTTAGTTTAGGAGAATGTGTGTCTTCTTTAAGAAACATGTTGAAGTAAAGACCTCTGCCAGCTAACATCAACCCTTATATTTAGTTTAGGAGAATGTGTCTGTCTTCTTCTTAGAAACATGTTGATGTAAAGACCTCTGCCAACTAATATCAACCCTTATATTTAGTTTAGGAGAATGTGTCTGTCTTCTTCTTAGAAACATGTTGATGTAAAGACCTCTGCCAGCTAACATCAACCCTTATATTTAGTTTAGGAGAATGTGTCTGTCTTCTTCTTAGAAACATGTTGATGTAAAGACCTCTGCCAACTAACATCAACCCTTATATTTAGTTTAGGAGAATGTGTCTGTCTTCTTTAAGAAACATTGCCTTGTGCCTTGGAATTCCATGACCAAAACACCAGATATTTTCTATCTTCCCTCCCTCATGAGGAGGGAGGATAATGAAAGTTCACAGAAGTAACAAGTAAAGATAGTCTCTCTCTCTCTCTCAATACATTACATTACAGTAGAATAGAGTTCAGTACAATACATTACAGTAGAGTTCAGTACAGTAGAGTGGAGTAGAGTTCAGTACAGTAGAATAGAGTGGAGTAGAGTTCAGTACAGTAGAGTAGAGTGGAGTAGAGTTCAGTACAGTAGAATAGAGTGGAGTAGAGTACAGTACAGTATAATAGAGTGGAGTAGAGTTCAGTACAGTACAGTAGAGTAGAGTGGAGTAGAGTTCAGTACAGTGGAGTAGAATAGAGTGGAGTAGAGTTCAGTACACCAGAGTAGAGTGGAGTAGAGTTCAGTACAGCAGAGTAGAATAGAGTGGAGTAGAGTTCAGTACAGTAGAGTAGAATAGAGTGGAGTAGAGTTCAGTACAGAAGAGTAGAATAGAGTGGAGTAGAGTTCAGTACAGTAGAGTGGAGTAGAGTTCAGTACAGCAGAGTAGAGTGGAGTAGAGTTCAGTACAGTAGAGTAGAGTGGAGTAGAGTTCAGTACAGTAGAGTAGAATAGAGTGGAGTAGAGTTCAGTACAGCAGAGTAGAATAGAGTGGAGTAGAGTTCAGTACAGTGGAGTAGAGTGGAGTAGAGTTCAGTACAGTGGAATACAGTGGAGTAGAGTTCAGTACAGCAGAGTAGAATAGAGTGGAGTAGAGTTCAGTACAGCAGAGTAGAATAGAGTGGAGTAGAGTTCAGTACAGTGGAATAGAGTTCAGTACAGTGGAATACAGTGGAGTAGAGTTCAGTACAGTGGAATACAGTGGAGTAGAGTTCAGTACAGTACAGCGGAGTAGAGTTCAGTACAGTGGAGTAGAGTTCAGAAAAGTGGAGCACACGAGAGTTGAGCAGCAGAGACGTTTAGGGACCGGGTAGAAAATGCAATAACGAAACATAAAAAAAACAGGACCTATTTTAAGGGAATTAAAAGTTGTGAAAATGACACCAACATGTTTCTGATAAGAATTTAGTTAGGCTTGGACGAATATTTTATGTGGTTGAAATACGTTCAGCTTTTATGATGCTAATAAAGATAGCAACTCTACAGACGGCCCCTAACTGCGCATTAATTCTCTAAAGATGCTGAAATAAATAAATCGTATTTCTCCACTCCTGTTCCTGAGTCAAAAATGTACATTTGACGTATCATTTTACTGCAAGAAATGCTTAATTCAGCAGGAATGAATATGAAGACTATGTGAGAGGTTATAGACCTACAGTCAGTGTAATAATTAAAACATAAATGCTTAATTCAGCAGGAATGAATATGAAGACTGTGAGAGGTTATAGACCTACAGTTGGTGTCTAGATTTCAGTTTCCATTCAGCCCATCTGAACAGTTCAGTTGACGTGTCATATTATATGACTGTGGGGTTTGTATAATGCCTCACAATCATCACACGTAACATCTTTCCCAAAACATTAGGCTACTCTTCTGGCCCTTGAAAAATTAAAGGAGAGCCTCACACTAGGAGCGCAGATGCAATAATTGAATAACCTAATAACCAACGTTTAGACAGACAAGCTGTCTTCATCAGGGTATAATGACAAACACTACGGGGTCAATAGTTTATATAGTGTCAAAGGACACACACAGGTGTCTAATCATGGCGGGGTGTGGCCTGATATCATTGGTTAATTCTCAGATAGACTAATAACATACCAAAAACATGAAAGGATAGCATACGATCAAAGATACAATTTGGTTGCCTACTGTTCTGGCCCTCCCTTCTCTTTATGTTCAACTCTTATTGGTATTAAACTCCCAAACATTGTCATTTTTGCCTCAGCTTTTTCTGCTCAAGTTCCCAAAAGCAATTGGTGAATTGGCGTGTATTTGGAGCTCATACAGTCAGGCCCTACAGCTTATTAGGCACAGACACCATATACAAATAAATAAAGAAAAACCTAAATATAGCCTACAGATATAAATTGCACAATAATTATACATTTATGGGTTTTTAATGCATAGTTTTTTTTATTTATTCATCTCGCCCTTCATCCGCACAATATTTCATGACCCTATACCCGCCTGCCTCGCCAGATATCACCGCGGGGACTGCTGGTTATGAGTCAACTGTGCATCACTACCACACACACACTCAGAGCACGCTGCAGGCACAGGCACATAAATACAAAAATGAGCATTTCCCTTTGCACTTTAACTCTGCCTGAGTAAAACTGATAGCTACTGTATTACCCAGAGGAAGAGTAAAACTGATAGCTACTGTACTACCCAGAGGAAGAACATTTAAATGATAGCTACTGAACTACCCAGAGGAAGAAGATTTAAATGATAGCTACTGTATTACCCAGAGGAAGAGTAAAATGATAGCTACTGTATTACCCAGAGGAAGAAGATTAAAATGATAGCTACTGTATTACCCAGAGGAAGAAGATTAAAATGATAGCTACTGTATTACCCAGAGGAAGAAGATTTAAAATGATAGCTACTGTATTACCCAGAGGAAGAAGATTTAAAATGATAGCTACTGTATTACCCAGAGGAAGAAGATTTAAAATGATAGCTACCGTATTACCCAGAGGAAGAGTAAAATGATAGCTACTGTATTACCCAGAGGAAGAGTAAAATGATAGCTACTGTATTACCCAGAGGAAGAGTAAAATGGTAGCTACTGTATAACCTAGAGGAAGATTAAAATGATAGCTACTGTATTACCCAGAGGAAGAATAGTTCAAATGATAGCTACTGTATAACCTAGAGGAAGAGTAAAATGATAGCTACCGTATTACACAGAGGAAGAGTAAAATGATAGCTACTGTATTACCCAGAGGAAGAGTAAAATGATAGCTACTGTATAACCTAGAGGAAGAGTAAAATGATAGCTACTGTATTACCCAGAGGAAGAGTAAAATGATAGCTACTGTATTACCCAGAGGAAGAAGATTTAAAATGATAGCTACCGTATTACACAGAGGAAGAGTAAAATGATAGCTACTGTATTACCCAGAGGAAGAAGATTTAAAATGATAGCTACCGTATTACACAGAGGAAGAGTAAAATGATAGCTACTGTATTACCCAGAGGAAGAAGCTCTCTCTCTCAAACAAATACACACACAGTACATGCTCAATTAGGGCTGGGCAATATATATTTAATTAATTTGATTAATTCAAAACATATGTTTTTCCGCGATATTCCAAATGTCCGTATCGCAAGAATCTTGTTTATGCCCGCTTGTTCTCATGTTGTCTTTTTGTATATAATGACAAGATGTCTCCGCCTTAACAATGGGAGTCGTTGTCCCAAAGGCGGGAAGGCAGGTAAGCTTAGGTCCAAAATAAGCTCATAGAGACACAGTGGGATTATTTTTGCATAGATTTTTGGCGAGAGTGAAACCACTCGCTTCACCTCTTCCTCTCTGTTTACACACACACCAAGCCCCTCCCCCTGCCACTCACAACAACAAAGATGAGAGATCACTTCTTCTATGCAAAGAGGTTTCACCTCGCTATCTGAGGTTTGGTCCAACAGAATGGGTCATATGGACACCACAACACATGGAGACATTATACTGCAATAGAGGAGAAGTTAACCTTTTCTAATGAAACCCTGTTTCTGTCTCAACTCCTCAGATTGAGAGCAGAGCAGACACTACTACACCGGATGTTCCAATTAACATTTATTCTGGTCAAAGTAATAGGCTTCTGATAGGCTAATTGACAGTTTGTCACACGTGCCATTGTGGTACCACGTACCGCTAGCAGCATCTTAGCCAGACTGTTATACTAGCCGTCTAGTCTGTTATACTAGCCGTCTAGTCTGTTACACTAGCGGTCTAGTCTGTGTTTTATAAATGTGCAATGAGCATAAAACACAGTTTATATAAGGAGTTGGCAACTCGTTCTCATTCTGATGAATCAGGTAGGACACTTGATTTCAACATCTGAACAAACCTGACATGCTGCTCAAACAGTTGGAGACAAACAGAAGGGTGTGTTCATAACAGTTGGAGACAAACATAAGGGTGTGTTCATAACAGTTGGAGACAAACAGAAGGGTGTGTTCATAACAGTTGGAGACAAACAGAAGGGTGTGTTCATAACAATTCAACTGTTATGTGTATCAAAAAAGGTATTCCATAGACAGACTGGGGTTCGATTCCCACGGGGGACCAGTGTGAAAATATATGCTCTCACTACTGTAAGTTGCTCTGGATAAGACTGTCTACTAAATTACTAAAATGAAGAAAAGAAAAATATATATATACAGTTGAAGTTGGAAGTTTACATACACTTAGGTTGTAGTCATTAAAACTCGTTTTTCAACCACTCCACAAATGTCTTGTTAACAAACTATAGTTTTGGAAAGTCAGTTAGGACATCTACTTTGTGCATGACACAAGTAATTTTTCCAACAAATGTTTACATACAGATTATTTCACTTATAATTCACTGTGTCACATTTCCAGTGGGTCAGAAGTTTACATACACTAAGTTGACTGTGCCTTTAAACAGCTTGGAAAATTCCAGAAAATGATGTCATGGCTTTAGAAGCTTCTGATAGGCTAATTGACATCATTTGAGTCAATTGGAGGTGTACCTGTTGATGTATGTCAAGGCCTACTTTCAAACTCAGTGCCTCTTTGCTTGACATCATGGGAAAATCAAAAGAAATCAGCCATGACCTCAGAAATAAATTGTAGACCTCCACAAGTCTGGTTCATCCTTGGGAGCAATTTCCAAATGCCTGAAGGTACCACATTCATCTGTACAAACAATAGTACGCAAGTATAAACACCATGGGACCACGCAGCCGTCATACCCCTCAGGAAGGAGACGCGTCCTGTCTCCCAGAGATGAACGTACTTTGGTGCAAAAAGTGCAAATCAATTCCAGAACAACAGCAAAGGACCTTGTGAAGATGCTGGAGGAAACCGGTACAAAAGTATCTATATCCACAATAAAATGAGTCCTATATCGACATAACCTGAAAGGCCGCTCAGCAAGGAAGACGCCACTGCTCCAAAGCCGCCATAAAAAGCCAGACTACGGTTTGCAACTGCACATGGGGACAAAGATCGTACTTTTTAGAGAAATGTCCTCTGGTCTGATGAAACAACACAAATAGAACTGTTTGTCCATAATGACCATCGCTACCGTGAAGCATGGGGGTGGCAGCATCATGTTGTGGGGGTGGTTTGCTGCAGGAGGGACTGGTGCACTTCATAACATAGATAATGAGGAACAAAAATGATGTGGATATATTGAAGCAACATCTCAAGACATCAGTCAGGAAGTTAAAGCTTGGTCGCAAATGGGTCTTCCAAATGAACAATGACCCCAAGCATACTTACAAAGTTGTGGCAAAATGGCTTAAGGAGAACAAAGTCAAGGTATTGGAGTGGCCATCACAAAGCCCTGACCTCAATCCTATAGAACATTTGTGGGCAGAACTGAAAAAGTGTGTTCGAGCAAGGAGGCCTACAAACCTGATTCAGTTACACCAGCTCTCTCAGGAGGAATCTTGTGGAAGGCTACCAAAAACGTTTGACCCAAGTTAAACAATTTAAAGCCAAGCTACCAAATACTAATTGAGTGTATGTAAATCCTGTATGTAAATTCTGACCCACTGGGAATGTGATGAAAGAAATTAAAGCTGAAATAAATCCTTCTCTCTACTTCTCTCTGACATTTCACTTTCTTAAAATAAAGTGGTGATTCTAACTGGACTAAGACAGGGAATTTTTACTAAAAACTAAAGTCAAATAATTCCTTGTAGAGAGAGAGAGAGTGTGTGTGTGTGTGTGTGTGTGTGTGTGTGTGTGTGTGTGTGTGTGTGTGTGTGTGTGTGTGTGTGTGTGTGTGTGTGTGTGTGTGTGTGTGTGTGTGTGTGTGTGTGTGTGTGTGTGTGTGTGTGGTATTATTTTATTGTCCTATAAAAGACCAGTAGTGGTAATGTGATTTTCACTGGGTGATAAAGAGCAGGGTTTCAGAAAGGCTTCATTACGCTGACAGTTGTCTTGGTGCAGAACACACACACTGTTGTGTACATGGAGAAGATTTAATAACCTCTAACCTCTTTAACTCAGCACATGTCTGTCTGGAGGGTGGGACGGACATAATCACCTATCACATCTCACACACACACACACACACACACACACACACACACACACACACACACTTATCAAATGTCAGGCTGGCGAAAACAGGGGAGTCGATGGCAATTCAATAAGCTGTGGGTAAATGTTACCTACTGCTATAACAGGAAGTCTGATTCCTTCCTAACAGTGTGTGTGTGTGTGTGTGTGTGTGTGTGTGTGTGTGTGTGTGTGTGTGTGTGTGTGTGTGTGTGTGTGTGTGTGTGTGTGTGTGTGTGTGTGTGTGTGTGTGTGTGTGTGTGTGTGTGTGTGTGTGTGTGTGTGTGTGTGTGTGTGTGTGTGTGTGTGTGTGTGTTCGTGCATGTGAGAGAGAGAGAGACAGAGACAGAGACAGAGAGAGGGATTTTCTACCAAAATATCCAAACACTCTTAGATAACTTTCTGGATACCACATTCACTCACAGTAAAGAAGGCCTCAATCTAGCAGTAAAAAACATCAACTATATATTCAGACAAACGGCAAAAGAAGCACAACTGAAATTGATTTTTTTTATTTTTAAAGACCACAGATGACAACTGGTTTGCAGGTTGTAAAATTATAAGAAAAAACATTTGAACACTATCCAACCGAAAGCACAGAGAACCAAATAATGGTGAATTACACCTTCATTACTGTGAGACTTTAAAACTCTATAAACGTAACACTCAGAACCAAAACAGCACAGTACAACAGCAAGCAGCTGACACTATTTGAGGAGTCCATAAACACAAACAACTTCTGGCAAAATTGGGAAAACCAAAAAAATCAAAACGAGGAATTAGCGATGCAAAAGGGTGACATATGGACCCATTTTAAAACTCTCTACAACACCGTTCAAATGGACAGAAAGGCAGAACAACGCCAAATTCATGAGGAGTTGAATGGATTAGAAAAAGCTACAAAGGACAATCAAAATCCACTGGACTCCCCAATTACTGACCAGGAGCTCTATAAGAAACTAAACTATTACTGACCAGGAGCTCTATAAGAAACTAAACTATTACTGACCAGGAGCTCTATAAGACACTAAACTATTACTGACCAGGAGCTCTATAAGAAACTAAACTATTACTGACCAGGAGCTCTATAAGAAACTAAACTATTACTGACCAGGAGCTCTATAAGAAACTAAACTATTACTGACCAGGAGCTCTATAAGAAACTAAACTATTACTGACCAGGAGCTCTATAAGACACTAAACTATTAATGACCAGGAGCTCTATAAGAAACTAAACTATTACTGACCAGGAGCTCTATAAGAAACTAAACTATTACTGACCAGGAGCTCTATAAGACACTAAACTATTACTGACCAGGAGCTCTATAAGAAACTAAACTATTAATGACCAGGAGCTCTATAAGAAACTAAACTATTACTGACCAGGAGCTCTATAAGACACTAAACTATTACTGACCAGGAGCTCTATAAGAAACTAAACTATTACTGACCAGGAGCTCTATAAGAAACTAAACTATTACTGACCAGGAGCTCTATAAGAAACTAAACTATTAATGACCAGGAGCTCTATAAGAAACGAAACTATTACGGACCAGGAGCTCTATAAGACACTAAACTATTACTGACCAGGAGCTCTATAAGAAACTAAACTATTACTGACCAGGAGCTCTATAAGAAACTAAACTATTAATGACCAGGAGCTCTATAAGACACTAAACTATTACTGACCAGGAGCTCTATAAGACACTAAACTATTACTGACCAGGAGCTCTATAAGAAACTAAACTATTACTGACCAGGAGCTCTATAAGACACTAAACTATTACTGACCAGGAGCTCTATAAGAAACTAAACTATTACTGACCAGGAGCTCTATAAGACACTAAACTATTACTGACCAGGAGCTCTATAAGATACTAAACTATTACTGACCAGGAGCTCTATAAGAAACTAAACTATTACTGACCAGGAGCTCTATAAGACACTAAACTATTACTGACCAGGAGCTCTATAAGACACTAAACTATTACTGACCAGGAGCTCTATAAGAAACTAAACTATTACTGACCAGGAGCTCTATAAGAAACTAAACTATTACTGACCAGGAGCTCTATAAGACACTAAACTATTACTGACCAGGAGCTCTATAAGAAACTAAACTATTAATGACCAGGAGCTCTATAAGACACTAAACTATTACTGACCAGGAGCTCTATAAGAAACTAAACTATTACTGACCAGGAGCTCTATAAGAAACTAAACTATTACTGACCAGGATCTCTATAAGAAACTAAACTATTACTGACCAGGAGCTCTATAAGACACTAAACTATTACTGACCAGGAGCTCTATAAGAAACTAAACTATTACTGACCAGGAGCTCTATAAGACACTAAACTATTACTGACCAGGAGCTCTATAAGACACTAAACTATTACTGACCAGGAGCTCTATAAGAAACTAAACTATTACTGACCAGGAGCTCTATAAGAAACTAAACTATTACTGACCAGGAGCTCTATAAGACACTAAACTATTACTGACCAGGAGCTCTATAAGAAACTAAACTATTAATGACCAGGAGCTCTATAAGACACTAAACTATTACTGACCAGGAGCTCTATAAGAAACTAAACTATTACTGACCAGGAGCTCTATAAGAAACTAAACTATTACTGACCAGGATCTCTATAAGAAACTAAACTATTACTGACCAGGAGCTCTATAAGACACTAAACTATTACTGACCAGGAGCTCTATAAGAAACTAAACTATTACTGACCAGGAGCTCTATAAGAAACTAAACTATTACTGACCAGGAGCTCTATAAGAAACTAAACTATTACTGACCAGGAGCTCTATAAGACACTAAACTATTACTGACCAGGAGCTCTATAAGAAACTAAACTATTACTGACCAGGAGCTCTATAAGAAACTCAACTATTACTGACCAGGAGCTCTATAAGAAACTAAACTATTACTGACCAGGAGCTCTATAAGACACTAAACTATTACTGACCAGGAGCTCTATAAGAAACTAAACTATTACTGACCAGGAGCTCTATAAGACACTAAACTATTACTGACCAAGAGCTCTATAAGAAACTAACTATTACTGACCAGGAGCTCTATAAGAAACTAAACTATTACTGACCAGGAGCTCTATAAGACACTAAACTATTACTGACCAGGAGCTCTATAAGACACTAAACTATTACTGACCAGGAGCTCTATAAGAAACTAAACTATTACTGACCAGGAGCTCTATAAGACACTAAACTATTACTGACCAGGAGCTCTATAAGAAACTAAACTATTACTGACCAGGAGCTCTATAAGACACTAAACTATTACTGACCAGGAGCTCTATAAGAAACTAAACTATTACTGACCAGGAGCTCTATAAGAAACTAAACTATTACTGACCAGGAGCTCTATAAGACACTAAACTATTACTGACCAGGAGCTCTATAAGAAACTATTACTATTACTGACCAGGAGCTCTATAAGAAACTAAACTATTACTGACCAGGAGCTCTATAAGAAACTAAACTATTACTGACCAGGAGCTCTATAAGACACTAAACTATTACTGACCAGGAGCTCTATAAGAAACTAAACTATTACTGACCAGGAGCTCTATAAGACACTAAACTATTACTGACCAGGAGCTCTATATGAAACTAAACTATTACTGACCAGGAGCTCTATAAGAAACTAAACTATTACTGACCAGGAGCTCTATAAGAAACTAAACTATTACTGACCAGGAGCTCTATAAGAAACTAAACTATTACTGACCAGGAGCTCTATAAGAAACTAAACTATTACTGACCAGGAGCACTATAAGACACTAAACTATTACTGACCAGGAGCTCTATAAGACACTAAACTATTACTGACCAGGAGCTCTATAAGAAACTAAACTATTACTGACCAGGAGCTCTATAAGAAACTAAACTATTACTGACCAGGAGCTCTATAAGAAACTAAACTATTACTGACCAGGAGCTCTATAAGAAACTAAACTATTACTGACCAGGAGCTCTATAAGAAACTAAACTATTACTGACCAGGAGCTCTATAAGAAACTAAACTATTACTTACCAGGAGCTCTATAAGAAACTTCAGGCCCTCAAATTTTAAAAAGCATGCGGACATGATGGCATCCTAAATGAGATGCTGAAACTCACTAGTGCAAAATGTCAATTGGCTATATTAAAACTGTTTATTGTGATCCTGAGTGTAGGTTATTTCCCTGACATCTGGAATCAAGAACTCATAACCCCAATCTTTAAAAACAGAGACAAATGTGACCCTAACAATTACAGCGGCATTTGTGTGAACAGTAACCTGGGGAAGGTTTTCTGTAGTATTATAAATGTAGGAGTTCATTTGTGTGAACAGTCCCCTGGGAAAGGTTTTCGAAGAGTTCGAAACTTCCTTAATGAGCACAATGTCTTGAATAAAAGACCATTTGGATTTATACCAAAATATCGCACGACCGATCATATTTACACCCTACACACCCTGATAGATAAACATGTCCACCAAAATAACACCATAATATGTATCGCGAGATCTTGGCCAACAACCTCCTTCCCTCAGTAAGAGCATTGAAGATGGGTCGTGGCTGAGTCTTCCAGCATGACAACGACCCGAAACACACAGCCAGGGCAACTAAGGAGTGGCTCCGTAAGAAGCATCTCAAGGTCCTGGAGTGGCCTAGCCAGTCTCCAGACCTGAACCCAATAGAAAATCTTTGGAGGGAGCTGAAAGTCCGTATTGCCCAGCGACAGCCCCGAAACCTGAAGGATCTGGAGAAGGTCTGTATGGAGGAGTGGGCCAAAATCCCTGCTGCAGTGTGTGCAAACCTGGTCAAGAACTACAGGAAACGTATGATCTCTGTAATTGCAAACAAAGGTTTCTGTACCAAATATTAAGTTCTGCTTTTCTGATGTATCAAATACTTATGTCATGCAATAAAATACAAACTAATTCATTAAAAATCATACAATGTGATTTTCTGGATTTTTGTTTTAGATTCCGTCTCTCACAGTTGAAGTGTACCTATGATAAAAATTACAGACCTCTACATGATTTGTAAGTAGGAAAACCTGCAAAATCGGCAGTGTATCAAATACTTGTTCTCCCCACTGTATACATATATATATATACAGTATTTCCCTCATATTACACAGATCCACAAAGAATTAGAAAACAAACACGATGTTGATAAACTCCCATATCTACTGGGTGAAATATCACAGTGTGACATCACAGCAGCAAGATTTGTGACCTGTTGCCACGAGAAAAGGTCAACCAGTGAAGAACAAACACCATTGTAAATACAACACATATTTATGCTTATCTAGTTTCCCTTTTGTACGTTAACAATTTGTACATCGTTAGAACACTGTATATAGACATAATATAACATTTGAAATGTCTTTATTCTTTTGGAACTTCTGTGAGTGTAATATTTACTGTTCAGTTTAATTGTTTATTTCACTTCTGTTTATTATCTACTTCACTTGCTTTGACAATGTTAACATATGTTTCCCATGCCAATAAAGCCCCTTGAATTGAATTGAGAGAGAGAGAGAGCGAGAGAGATAGAGAGAAAGAGAGAGAAAGATAGAGAGAGATATGCAATGTTTACTGTTCATTTTAATTGTTTATTTCACTTTGTATATTATCTACTTCACTTCAACATATGTTCCCCATGCCAATAAAGCCCCTTGAATTTAATTGAATGTCACCCTCGTGGTAGAGCCAGAGATATATATATATATATATATATATATATATATAGAGAGAGAGAGAGAGAGAGAGAGAGAGAGAGAGAGAGAGAAAGAGATAGGGAGAGAGAGAGAGAGAGAGAGAGAGAGAGAGAGAGAGAGAGAGAGAGAGAGAAAGAGATAGGGAGATAGAGAGAAAGAGACAGTGTACCATAAGTGAGTTGGCTGTCACCCTCGTGGTAGAGCCAGAGAGGAGCCCTCCAGCAGTATCCAGCTCTCTTCTCTTATCGTCCTTCTGGAATCTCTCTCTCTCTCTCTCTCTCTCTCTCTCTCTGTCTCTCCTCTCTCACTCTCTTGCAAACTGACAGCCTATTGTACAGCGCAAGCTATTCTTAGTCCCGCTAGGTCCTGACTGACACGCAGACCAGAGGGATTCCTCTCTCTCTCTCTCAATTCAATTCAATTCAATTCAAGGGCTTTATTGGCATGGGAAACATGTGTTAACATTGCCAAAGCAAGTGAGGTAGACAACATACAAAGTGAATATATAAAGTGAAAAACAACAAAAATTAACAGTAAACATTACACATACAGAAGTTTCAAAACAGTAAAGACATTACAAATGTCATATTATATATATATATATACAGTGTTTTAACAATGTACAAATGGTTAAAGGACACAAGATAAAATAAATAAGCATAAATATGGGTTGTATTTACAATGGTGTTTGTTCTTCACTGGTTTCCCTTTTCTCGTGGCAACAGGTCACAAATCTTGCTGCTGTGATGGCACACTGTGGCAACAGGTCACAAATCTTTTCGAATTCTTTGTGGATCTGTGTAATCTGAGGAAAATATGTCTCTCTAATATGGTCATACATTGGGCAGGAGGTTAGGAGGTGCAGCTCAGTTTCCACCTCATTTTGTGAGCAGTGAGCACATAGCCTGTCTTCTCTTGAGAGCCATGTCTGCCTACGGCGGCCTTTCTCAATAGCAAGGCTATGCTCACTGAGTCTGTACATAGTCAAGGCTTTCCTTAATTTGGGTCAGTCACAGTGGTCAGGTATTCTGCCGCTGTGTACTCTCTGTGTAGGGCCAAATAGCATTCTAGTTTGCTCTGTTTTTTTGTTAATTCTTTCCAATGTGTTAAGTAGTTATCTTTTTGTTTCCTCATGATTTGGTTGGGTCTAATTGTGCTGCTGTCCTGGGGCTCTGTAGTGTGTGTTTGTGTTTGTGAACAGAGCCCCAGGACCAGCTTGCTTAGGGGACTCTTCTCCAGGTTCATCTCTCTGTAGGTGATGGCTTTGTTATGGAAGGTTTGGGAATCGCTTCCTTTTAGGTGGTTGTAGAATTTAACAGCTCTTTTCTGGATTTTGATAATTAGTGGGTATCGGCCTAATTCTGCTCTGCATGCATTATTTGGTGTTCTACATTGTACACAGAGGATATTTTTGCAGAATTCTGCGTGCAGAGTCTCAATTTGGTGTTTGTCCCATTTTGTGAAGTCTATGACTGATTCAAGTATTTTTAGCCAAATCCTAATTGGTATGTTGAAATTTATGTTTCTTTTGATGGCATAGAATGCCCTTCTTGCCTTGTCTCTCAGATCGTTCACAGCTTTGTGGAAGTTACCTGTGGTGCTGATGTTTAGGCCAAGGTATGTATAGTTTTTTGTGTGCTCTAGGGCAACAGTGTCTAGATGGAATTAGTATTTGTGGTCCTGGTGACTGGACCTTTTTTGGAACACCATTATTTTGGTCTTACTGAGATCTCTCTCTCTCACACACACACACACACACACAACATTTTAACACAGACAGTGTCAAACTAACACTTTCGAAGTGTTGATAAACATCCCCAGAGTGTTGGAAAACTATCAAACTAACATCCCCAGAGTGTTGGTAAACTAACAAACTAACATCCCCAGAGTGTTGGTAAACTAACAAACTAACATCCCCAGAGTGTTGGTAAACTAACAAACTAACATCCCCAGAGTGTTGGTAAACTAACATCTCCAGAGTGTTGATAAACTAACATCTCCAGAGTGTTGGTAAACTAACAAACTAACATCCCCAGAGTGTTGGTAAACTAACAAACTAACATCTCCAGAGTGTTGGTAAACTAACAAACTAACATCCCCAGAGTGTTGGTAAACTAACAAACTAACATCCCCAGAGTGTTGGTAAACTAACATCCCCAGAGTGTTGGTAAACTAACAAACTAACATACCCAGAGTGTTGGTAAACTAACATCCCCAGAGTGTTGGTAAACTAACAAACTAACATCCCCAGAGTGTTGATAAACTAACAAACTAACATCTCCAGAGTGTTGGTAAACTAACATCTCCAGAGTGTTGGTAAACTAACATCT
>NW_022265916.1:249572-252072 GCF_002021735.2 Oncorhynchus kisutch
AGTAACCATCACCAACCTGGTAACTACCCATCTGACTAGCTGTGTCCTGTAGTAACCATCACCAACCTGGTAACTACCCATCTGACTGGCTGTGTCCTGTAGTAACCATCACCAACCTGGTAACTACCCATCTGACTAGCTGTGTCCTGTAGTAACCATCACCAACCTGGTAACTACCCATCTGACTGGCTGTGTCCTGTAGTAACCATCACCAACCTGGTAACTACCCATCTGACTAGCTGTGTCCTGTAGTAACCATCACCAACCTGGTAACTACCCATCTGACTGGCTGTGTCCTGTAGTAACCATCACCAACCTGGTAACTACCCATCTGACTAGCTGTGTCCTGTAGTAACCATCACCAACCTGGTAACTACCCATCTGACTAGCTGTGTCCTGTAGTAACCATCACCAACCTGGTAACTACCCATCTGACTGGCTGTGTCCTGTAGTAACCATCACCAACCTGGTAACTACCCATCTGACTAGCTGTGTCCTGTAGTAACCATCACCAACCTGGTAACTACCCATCTGACTGGCTGTGTCCTGTAGTAACCATCACCAACCTGGTAACTACCCATCTGACTAGCTGTGTCCTGTAGTAACCATCACCAACCTGGTAACTACCCATCTGACTGGCTGTGTCCTGTAGTAACCATCACCAACCTGGTAACTACCCATCTGACTACCTGTGTCCTGTAGTAACCATCACCAACCTGGTAACTACCCATCTGACTAGCTGTGTCCTGTAGTAACCATCACCAACCTGGTAACTACCCATCTGACTGGCTGTGTCCTGTAGTAACCATCACCAACCTGGTAACTACCCATCTGACTGGCTGTGTCCTGTAGTAACCATCACCAACCTGGTAACTACCCATCTGACTGGCTGTGTCCTGTAGTAACCATCACCAACCTGGTAACTACCCATCTGACTAGCTGTGTCATGTAGTAACCATCACCAACCTGGTAACTACCCATCTGACTGGCTGTGTCCTGTAGTAACCATCACCAACCTGGTAACTACCCATCTGACTAGCTGTGTCCTGTAGTAACCATCACCAACCTGGTAACTACCCATCTGACTAGCTGTGTCCTGTAGTAACCATCACCAACCTGGTAACTACCCATCTGACTAGCTGTGTCCTGTAGTAACCATCACCAACCTGGTAACTACCCATCTGACTAGCTGTGTCCTGTAGTAACCATCACCAACCTGGTAACTACCCATCTGACTGGCTGTGTCCTGTAGTAACCATCACCAACCTGGTAACTACCCATCTGACTGGCTGTGTCCTGTAGTAACCATCACCAACCTGGTAACTACCCATCTGACTACCTGTGTCCTGTAGTAACCATCACCAACCTGGTAACTACCCATCTGACTGGCTGTGTCCTGTAGTAACCATCACCAACCTGGTAACTACCCATCTGACTGGCTGTGTCCTGTAGTAACCATCACCAACCTGGTAACTACTCATCTGACTAGCTGTGTCCTGTAGTAACCATCACCAACCTGGTAACTACCCATCTGACTGGCTGTGTCCTGTACTAACCATCACCAACCTGGTAACTACCCATCTGACTGGCTGTGTCCTGTAGTAACCATCACCAACCTGGTAACTACCCATCTGACTGGCTGTGTCCTGTAGTAACCATCACCAACCTGGTAACTACCCATCTGACTGGCTGTGTCCTGTAGTAACCATCACCAACCTGGTAACTACCCATCTGACTAGCTGTGTCCTGTAGTAACCATCACCAACCTGGTAACTACCCATCTGACTAGCTGTGTCCTGTAGTAACCATCACCAACCTGGTAACTACCCATCTGACTGGCTGTGTCCTGTAGTAACCATCACCAACCTGGTAACTACCCATCTGACTGGCTGTGTCCTGTAGTAACCATCACCAACCTGGTAACTACCCATCTGACTGGCTGTGTCCTGTAGTAACCATCACCAACCTGGTAACTACCCATCTGACTGGCTGTGTCCTGTAGTAACCATCACCAACCTGGTAACTACCCATCTGACTGGCTGTGTCCTGTAGTAACCATCACCAACCTGGTAACTACCCATCTGACTGGCTGTGTCCTGTAGTAACCATCACCAACCTGGTAACTACCCATCTGACTAGCTGTGTCCTGTAGTAACCATCACCAACCTGGTAACTACCCATCTGACTGGCTGTGTCCTGTAGTAACCATCACCAACCTGGTAACTACCCATCTGACTGGCTGTGTCCTGTAGTAACCATCACCAACCTGGTAACTACCCATCTGACTGGCTGTGTCCTGTAGTAACCATCACCAACCTGGTAACTACCCATCTGACTGGCTGTGTCCTGTAGTAACCATCACCAACCTGGTAACTACCCATCTGACTAGCTGTGTCCTGTAGTAACCATCACCAACCTGGTAACTACCCATCTGACTGGCTGTGTCCTGTAGTAACCATCACCAACCTGGTAACTACCCATCTGACTGGCTGTGTCCTGT